>NC_056596.1:20746130-20754816 GCF_018340385.1 Cyprinus carpio | reverse complement strand
ACGTTACTTCACCATCATGAACAGCACTATGGCTGCAGTGAGTCATCTTCTCAGGACCTCCAAGGGGATTAATTGCATTTGACTGAACACTCCAGAAAAAAAAGCCCAACAGCATAGTACTTCCTACTAATGAGGAAGTTTAACTCCGCTGGCAGGAGCTGCTGAACTGGGCTCCTACCCAGCCGCCACATTTATCTCAGTCCTGTGCACTTCAATAGTCCGTGTGTATTTGGTTCAGCTACAAAATCAGACATCGAAGACTACAGGACGGTTCGGACTGGGTTGAAAGGATTATTATACTCCCCTGCCCACCCTTCCAAGAACTGTATACATCCAGAGGAGTGAAAAGGGCTCAGAAAACTTCACTTCGTGATCCCTCACATCCAAGGTTACCCCCTTTTGAACTTTTGCCATCTGCCCTGCGGCTTCAGAGTTTTCAAGTCACAGGACAAATTGTGGAACAAGAACAGTTTACTTCCCCCCCAAGGCAATCACCCTTCATGACAGTTAAATGTTCACCACTTATGCAATAAATATGCACTATCTCTTATATTGTTGTTACCCCTCATCCTAGTACATCCCTGCCATGCTTACTCTATCTATTCCATTTATCATATATAGCAAAACTGCTTCATACTATGTAATTATTGTTGGCTTTTTTTCTTCTCTGTGTGTTGTCTAGTTGTCTTTGTGTAACTGGAAGCTTATGTCACTAAAAACAAATTCCGTGTATGCGCAAGCAGACTTGGCAATAAAGCTCTTTTCGGATTCTGGATTTATTTGTTTCGTCTTGCCTCATTTACTCTGAGCCGCAAGTCATTTATTAAATGACAATTAATATAATTCTCCTACTTTTCTCCAGTGATAATTAATGCCAGTTAATCAGGATTTTGTCCTCTTTGACTCGTTGGATGAAAAACAGTGCTGATTCGAAAGTGTTTTATCGTGATATCCCAATTTCTGCGCTTAAGTTAAACTCGCAACTTCTGGAGTGGAAACCAAGTTATGATGGAATGTATCTGGCCAATAGTTATCCACCAATGCACTGGAGCTTGTGTTCTCCATTAAATACACCACAGAGACGCTGATGACACAGATTTGGGTATGGTCCTATCACCTTACAGAAGAGCTAGGATAGTCGCCATGGGTTGCTAGATTTTGTGCGTGTGCTGTGCCTCGCTGTCATCATCGTATGAACCCGGTCAATGGTGTTTAATTAGGTCATCAGCATCAATCAGCAGCACACATCTTTGATTCTATGCTATGCCTACCCATCATCCGCCTGGAATGAACATGGATGTACGACAGTGAGTGGGACTCTAGAGTTTACCGCTTTAGTAAAGTTTGAAATATGGGACGTTTTTCGTACCATAAACGCATTGATTCGCTTCAGGAGGCCTTATTCTCCATCTCAGCGCAGTGTGGAGCACATTTATGATGGATGGATGCGCTTCTAATCTCTATAACAGCTAGGGGGCGCTGTGGCCTAATGGTTAGCTATGAGTGGTTGAGCGCAGGTTCGAGTCTCGGTGATGGCAGGGAGTTGTACGGTGGGAGGGAAGCTGTGAGTTGAATGAACCAGACGCTCTCTTCCGTCCCTCAATACCCACGACTGAAGTGTGCCTTGAGCAAGGACACTGAAACCCCCGTTGCTCCAATGGTCGCTGGATATATAGCTGCCCCAATGGCTCCGGGTGTGTGTTCAACGGTGTGGTTCTACTTCTCACTTACTGTGTGTGTGTGCCACTTGGATGGGTTCCATAAGGGACTTTAGCTAGACCAAATTCCAAGTCATGGGTTACCATACTTAACAAATGTCACGACTTTTCACTTTTCACTGCCATTTAAAGCTTGGAAGAGCCAGGACAATTTTTATAAATAACTCTGAATTGGGATTCGTCTGAAAGAAAAGTCAATCCACACTTAGAATGGCGTTGGTGGGTGAGGGAAATCATGGGCTAATTTTCATTGTTTGGCGTGAATTTGTAGCAATGGCCTACATAAAGGCGTACTACATGTATGTGGTGTGGGTGTGTATATATATAGTACACTTCCTCAGACAAATTGATCAAATCATTTGATTATGCTTGTTATTATTGTCTCCATGGGTGTTGTTGTCCTGTAATTGTGTTTGGTCCCAGGTTCTTCTCGCAAGGCTTGCAATCACATGCTGCTCTGTGGATTCTCTAACGCGACACGGATATGGCTATGTTCCATATATGTAACGAGGATACCGGCGTTCGAGAGTGTGCCAGCGTGAGCATTAGATTTACTTTTCTTGAATGTTTTTCGTCTTCTTGTGAAGTAATCTTATTTCGGAAACTTTGGGATACTACACCAGAAGGGCAGTTTTGGACTGTGGATTTGTGCTGCACGGAGGATAAAGAAACTCAACTGGTGGGAGACCAATCCAAACTCATTTTTCTAAATAATGTACTGGACTAATAATGTTTTGGGGACTCTGAGAGGACTTTACACACTTGTATTGCCACGCGACTGGCGTGTTTAGGCACGCTGTTGGTTAGTATTATTTGCATAATGCACTTGGTTTGTAAACTGTTTGTGTTTGTAAATTTATCCGCTTGTGTTCACACATTCATTCAAGTTCCCTTTTCAATTAGTGTAAATTCCACACTTTCTGGGGGAATTGTGTACAAAACTATCCTTATCAGGATGTTAGATATTTGAACAGGAAAACAAGACAAAAAGTACAGGAGCATAGAGAATTATGAATATTTAAGAATTTCTGCTTCATTTAAAAATCTTTAGGGCTTTAATATGTGAAAGAATGAAATTAAAGGGATACTCCACCCCCAAAAATAAAAATTGTGTCATTAACCTCTGGAGTCGATTAAACGCGTATGACGCGTTTTGAGGCATTTTTCTCCTGATAAACCCGAAAAGAACTTAAATTACATCTTTCAGTTTTGATCGTTTCTCTAGATAAGAGCAATACATCAACCGAATCGGTTAACGGGGTGTATTTTGTTTGTATCAAAAACATAATAAAACGTTGTTGCACTTTTATAAAATACAGATAACAAAACAAGGAGTGCTGTCTGCAGCCTTGGTCTGCGCTGATCTTCCGTACAAACGCGTCATTAAAAATGAGCGTAACTAGTGAATACTCAACACAGAGACATGAGAAGATGATATCTATAGAAAGCTGACATGGTATACTTTAAACTAAACAAGTGAGCGAAACAAAATATTCTGATAAAGTAATCAATATAAAAGAACGCAATGGACTTTTTTCACGTCTCCTTCAGTATCTTCTAATGTGACAACCCCGCGATGAACGCGGTATTGATATTCCAAATGTTCACTGAAGCGCAGGGGCTTTTGAATACGGCCCACACAACAGAAGACAACGGCAGCGAGGGACTATTCAAGTTTTTTTTATTTACTGTTTGGCTTCGCATGAGAGGAATAAGAAATAATTGCACCCAAAAAATAGGCGCTGAGGAGTACCTCAGATTTGAGATTGGATTTCCTCAGAAAAAGAATTGACAGCACTTATCCAGCAGAGATCATAAACAGAGTAAGTCTTTTTTTATATATACTTGTATTAGGTTCACCAAGTGTAACATTTTACTAGTTAGACTTTTTCCAAAACTGTAATTCAGACTAAATGTATAATCAAGTGAAACATTATAAAGTTTAATCACATCATCTAAAGGTTCTACTGTACTCACTAGTATCACTGACCATACATAATGTTAATAATCCAGTTAGCATTTAGTTTATGTGAGAGCACATAACAAATACATTTCGAAATGATAGTTATGTGTGTTTCCATTTATATATTTCAACATTACATAATACCAGTCAATACAGGTGCTAATTGCTAAGCAGTAATAGTGTTCAATATTTGTACTATTTAAAATAACGTTTCTTATTTGAATATCATTTTACAATTTAATTTGAGTTCCGGTGATCAAAGCTAAATTTTCAGCATCTCAGTCTTACTCCAAAGTTTTAACAAATATACACTATACTCATTCAAAAGCTTGGAGCTCAGTATATATAGAACATTAAAACTTTATTTAGCAAACTACGTGATGAATGAAATAAAAATTGATTAATACGATAAGATGTTATCAAACAAATGCTGTCCTTTCAATTTGTCAAAAAAAACCTGAAAAAAAATATTCTCAGCTCTTTTCAACATTAATAATAATAATAATAATAATAATCCTAATGATAATAATAAACAATAAAGTTTTTTTTGTAGAAAATAAGATTGTTAAAAGGATTTCTGAAGGATTGTGTGACTGGAAGTAATGATGTCTAAAAATTCAGCTTTTGAAAGTCAGTTTGTTGTTCCTAATAAACTGTTTAATGCACTCACAAGTGAATTCAAATTATGTGTGGGATAATTAAATATATTCTAAATAAACTACAAACATAAAAATATATACATTTATTCTGTCCTCACATTCTTTCTTGTAACTCTTCTCTCTCAGTCACACACCTGGCTGAAAGGCTCATTATGCGGCTCATTAGTGGGTTCTTTGTCTTCTCAGGGTGAATCACAATAATTATTCTGATAGTGACGCCTCAGCACATGACCTTTACAAACAAAAGTTGTCTTTAGAAAATTTAAATTAATCTATTGTTCTGTGAGGAGTAAAGATGATTGACATCATTATGAAGCTAAAAATTCAGGCTAAAAGCCAGGTTTGACAGTCTTGTGAAAGGAAAATGCTCTGTTTTTTTTTTTTATGACCTTATTTCAGTTGACTTCAAAATTAAAACCATTGTTTTCTCAAAAACACCAATCATGTACATACAGATATTCAATATTATTGTAGCCCAAGTCTGTACTGATTATAGTGTTTCAGACTTGAGCCTGTATCTAGTTATAAGCAACTGAAAAAAAGCACAAAGTCAAGGATGTCAAAACTTCTCCTAGAGCCCCCAAAACCCCCCCAGACATCAGAGGGTAACTCAATTGCCTCCAATGTCGTTTAAGATAATTGTTGTTCTGAAGACGTACGGATCTAGCGTTTACAGGTTTGGAACGACATCGAGGGTAAGTGCATTAATGACAAAATTTCATTTTGGGGTGGGTAACTCTTTACGAATTTTAAAAACTTGCAGGAAAGCCGAATAAAAGGGAATGGTGCAGATTTATGAGTTATTTTATTCCAATGAACACCATGGATCCTGAAACACATCAGAGACGTGTGTCCCAGAACGCTGCCGTGTCCTGACGCGTCTCTCACCATCGATGGATACGCTTCCCTCTTTGTTCTTGAAGAGCTGACAGTTCATTACAGCTGCTTCTTTGCTCCTCTGTCAGAGTTGGAGACTCGGCACAGCTGCAGTACGGAGAGGAGCTTCCTGCCACACGGACACAAGAGATCACTTAGAGGTCAGTCAGAATCTAGGGTGCAGCCCTTGGCAGGCACTACACCATTAAATCTATGAGCGCCTGCTGCAACACACACACACACCACTCGCTTCAGTCGGGACCGTCCATTTGAAAATTGGAAGTCATTTAAAAATATGCTATTAAAAATAAAATGAATCGTTTTATAATAAAATCTGAGAATGATACTCATCACATCTAATTCCAACGGAACAGTGTGAGTAATGTGGGCTCTCACCTCGGCCTCAGCAGGAACGGACAGATCATCCAAGACAACGACCTTCCCGTCTTTATTGATCTCATGGACCAACGAAGTCTGAGTACCTGAACGAGAGGAGGACGCATGTCACTGACACCTCCCGTCACTCCACACAACATCATCATTCACACACACACTCTCACACTCACTCACTCTCACACGCACTCTCACACACACCACCACACTCATCGCACACAATAAGCCCTCTACTCACACACACACACTCACTCACATCACAACAACGATCACACTCACTCACTCACACACGCACTCTCACACTCACTCACTCTCACACACACACACAAATCACTACACAACGCACTCACTCACTTCACACTCACTCCACACACTTCAATCACACACCACACTCACTCGCACACACTCACTCACTTACACACCTCACTCACACACACCACTCTCACACACACACACACACACACTCACTCAGACACACACAACTCTCAACACACACACACACACTCATCACGCACACACACACTCTCACCCACTAACTCACTCACAGACCCACCGCACACTCACTCACACCACAAACACACCCACACTCACTCACAACACACACGCACTCACTCTCACTCACACAACACACACACACTCACACACACACACACACCAACACTCACCCACACCCCACACACACACACACCCCTAAAAACACACCCAGCCACACCCACTCTCACAACACACACACACACACACACACCCCAACACCACACCCCCCACCCACACAAAACACACCACACACCCCTCTCACACCACACTCTCACACACGCACCCCACACTCACACACACTCACCACAAACACCACACAAACAACACGCACTCCCGTCACTCACACACACACACTCACACACACACACGCACTCCCGTCACTCACACACACACACTCACACACTCACTCACACCCACCCACACACAAACACACACACACCTCACTCACTCTCACACAAACTCTCACGCACACCACACAACACACACTCACTCACACACCACAACAAACACACAACACACACTTCGCACACCACACACACACACACCACACACCCCACACCACTCACCACACCCCGCAAACCACACACCTACTCACCCACACGCATCACACACACCTCTCAACTCTCACAACACACACGATCACACACCTCCCATCCCCCCCACCCCACACACAACCCCCCCCACACACACACACACACCACACACACCACACCCCACTCCCCCCCCACACCACCCACCACACAATCACACTCAAAACACACCACCAACCCGCATCAACTCACACCCACACGCACTCACACACACACACCACACACACTCAATCACACACACCATTACAAACTCATACACACACAACCACACAGAAACCACCTCACTCTCACCCACACACCCCAACAGACCAACAACATCCCACCACACACCACACACCCCCACACAAACCTCACACACACTCACACCTCGCACCAAAACACACACCACCCACACACACTCACACACACAACCAAACACCCACCACGACACGTCACTCACACACACACACACACACACTCTCACTCAACGGCACGTGCTCACACTAACACTCACTCTCACTCCTCACAACTCACGACTCAAACACACACTCACGCAATCTCACGTTTTATTCACTCTCACACACACTCACCTCTCTGGCACGCTCACTTCTCACATCATCGCACACTCTCCACACCCACACACTCTCACACGAACACTCTCTCAATATCGCATCCCTCTCAACAAACACTTACACGCACACTCTCACAAACACTCGCACACACACACGCTATCACACGCTCAATCACTCACACACACTCACCACACACCACACTCACTCTCTCACAACACACTCACTTCACTCGGCACTTCACACACGCACACACAACACACACTCTCACAACAGGCAACACTCACTCACACACACAACCCACCCCAACTCTCACACTCACACACTCTCAAACACGCATAGAACACACAATCTCTCTCAACAAAGGCACAACAAACACTCAATCGCTCCTCCAAACGCACACTCTCACACACACACACTCTCACACACTCACTCTCACACACTCACTCACACACACACTCACTCTCACACACTAAGCACACAACTCTCTCCTATCACCACACGACTCTCACACACACACACTACACAACACAACTTCAGACTCTCACACACACACACACTATCACACTCTCTCACACACACTCACTCACAAACCCTCACACACAACTCTCTCTCACACACGGCCAACACAGAGTCTCTCTCTCTCACACACCACATCACACTCTCTCTCTCTCACACACACACACACGCACACACACTCTTCTCACCACCCTCCTCTCTCTCTCACACACAAACCTCCCTTCAGGACGCCCGAGAAGCCTTTGTGCTCGCTGATGAACTTGAGGATGCCCACGTCTGGGCTCGCTGGGCCGTGCTTCATCATGTCAGCGAAGCTCTCCTCCACCTCCTCCTCCGCGGCTCCTCCTCATCTTCTCCTCGGCTCTACTCCCTCCTCCACTCGGAGCCTCTTGGCGGGCGTGATCCGGATCCTACGTCAGGGAGGGAGCGCTTCTCTGCGGTCAGAACTGGGAACCGGACAGGCCTCGGCCTCCTCCCATGGTGCCCGAGCTGTTAGGAGCGGAGAGAGAGAGCCAGGTCTGGACCAGACTACACTCCCACAGGTACTCTTGTTCCTGCGTATTATAGTGCACAGAGTTAGGACTGTGTTATATATTCACGGTCTGAAGCCTACAGCAGGATTTATATTAAACATTTACTCACATCTCGGACGGCAGCCAGCTGCAGAAAAGTGTAGCGCGTGAGTGACAGTAAAGCCGGATCTCTTAAGGCGGAAAATGCGCTTAAACACGGAATGAGAACAAAACAGCACAGACCTGAAAGCACAGAGCAGAGGTCGACATGAACGAACGTTAACTAAATCTGTTCAAAAGCACGAAACTCTGGAGCAGAACGCTCTGTACTGATCTTACCGCGCGCACACGACACGAACAGCTCCGCAAAACAT
>NC_056596.1:20653630-20736130 GCF_018340385.1 Cyprinus carpio | reverse complement strand
ATCTAGAATTAAACTGCAAGAGTGTGTCTGCCTCCCGAACAATGTTAGGTAGGTTATTCCAGAGTTTAGGCGCTAAATAGGAGAAGCATCTGCCACCCGCAGTTGACTTTGATATTCTAGGTATTATCAAATTGCCAGAGTTTTGAGAACGGAGATGACGTGGAGGACTATAATGTAACAAGAGCTTGTTCAAATACTGAGGTGCTAAACCATTCAGGGCTTTATAAGTAATAAGCAAGATTTTAAAATCTATGCGATGTTTGATAGGGAGCCAGTGCAGTGTTGACAGGACCGGGCTAATATGATCATACTTCCTGGTTCTAGTAAGAACTCTAGCTGCTGCATTTTGGACCAGCTGGAGTTTGTTTACTAAGCGCGTGCAGAACAACCACCCAATAGAGCATTACAATAGTCTAACCTTGAGGTCATAAACGCATGGATTAACATTTCTGCATTTGACATTGAGAGCATAGGCCGTAATTTAGATATATTTTTGAGATGGAAAAATGCAGTTTTATGTGGCTTTCTAAGGAAAGGTTGCTATCAAATAGCACACCTAGGTTCCTAACTGATGACGAAGAATTGACAGAGCAGCCATCAAATCTTAGACAGCGTTCTAGGTCATTACATGCAGAGCTTTTAGGTCCTATAATTAACACCTCTGTTTTTTGGGGTTTTTTTTTTTCAGAATTTAGCAGTAAGAAATTACTCGTCATCCAGTTTTTTTATATCGACTATGCATTCCGTTAGTTTTTCAAATTGGTATGTTTCGCCGGGCCGCAAAGAAATATAGAGCTCAGTTTCATCAGCATAACACTGAAAAACAAAACCCTCTCTCCATAAAATATAAAACAAAAGTAACATACAAAGCGTGAAGAGTAACGGCCCTAGTACTGAGCCGTGAGGTACTCCATACTGCACTTGTGAACGATATGATACCTCTTCATTCACTGCTACGAATTGATGGCAGTCATATAAGTACGATTTAAACCATGCTAATGCACTTCCATTAATGCCAACAAAGTGTTCTAGTCTATGGAAAAGAATGTTGTGGTCAATAGTGTCGAACTCAGCACTAAGATCCAATAGCACTAATAGAGAGATACAACCACGATCAGATGATAAGAGCAAGTCATTTGTAACTCTAAGGAGAGCAGTCTCAGTACTATGATACGGTCTAAATCCTGACTGGAAATCCTCACAGATGCCATTTTTCTCTAAGAAGGAATATAATTGTGAGGATACTACCTTTTCTAGTATCTTGGACAGAAAAGGGAGATTCGAGATCAGTCTATATTGACTAGTTCTTTGGGGTAAAGTTGTGTTTTTTTGATGAGAGGCTTAATAACAGGCAGTTTGAAGGTTTTTGGGGACATATCCTAATAACAATGAGGAATTAATAATAGTCAGAAGAGGATCTATGACTTCTGGAAGCACCTCTTTTAGGAGCTTAGATGGAATAGGGTCTAACATACATGTTGTTGGGTTTAGATGATTTAACAAGTTTATACAATTCTTCCTCTCCAATAGGTAGAGAATGAGTGGAACTGTTCCTCAGGGGATCTATAGTGCACTGTCTGATGTGATACTGTAGCTGATGGCTGCATGGTTACAATTTTATCTGTAATAGTATTGACTTTAGAAGTAAAGTATTTCATAATGTATGAGTGTCAGTGTGTGTGAGTAGTGTCTGTGTGTGAGTAGTGTCAGTGTGAGTGTGTGAGTAGTGTCTGTGTGAGTAGTGTCAGTGTGTGTGTAAGTGTGTGTGTGTGTGAGAGAGAGAGTAGTGTCAGAATGTGTGAGTAGTGTCAGAGTTTGTGAGTAGTGTCAGTCTGTGTGAGTGTGTGAGTAGTGTCAGTGTGAGTAGTGTCAGTCTGTGTGAGAGTGTGAGTAGTGTCAGTGTGAGTAGTGTCAGTGTGTGTGAGAGTGTGAGTAGTGTCAGTGTTTGTGAGTAGTGTCAGTGTGTGTGTGAGTAGTGTCAGTCTGTGTGAGTGTGTGAGTAGTGTCAGTGTGAGTAGTGTCAGTCTGTGTGAGAGTGTGAGTAGTGTCAGTGTGAGTAGTGTCAGTGTTTGTGAGTAGTGTCAGTGTGTGTGTGAGTAGTGTCAGTCTGTGTGAGTGTGTGCGTAGTGTCAGTCTGTGTGAGTGTGTGAGTAGTGTCAGTGTTTATGAGTAGTGTCAGTATGTGTGAGTAGTGTCGGTGTTTGTGAGTAGTGTCAGTGTTTGTGAGTAGTGTCAGTCTGTGTGAGTGTGTGATTAGTGTCAGTGTGAGTAGTGTCAGTGTGTGTGAGAGTGTGAGTAGTGTCAGTGTTTGTGAGTAGTGTCAGTGTGTGTGTGAGTAGTGTCAGTCAGTCTGTGTGAGTGTGTGAGTAGTGTCAGTGTGAGTAGTGTCAGTCTGTGTGAGTAGTGTCAGTAGTGTTTGTTTGTGAGTAGTGTCAGTGTGTGTGTGAGTAGTGTCATGCTGTGTGTGAGTGTGTGAGTAGTGTCAGTGTGAGTAGTGTCAGTCTGTGTGAGAGTGTGATTAGTGTCAGTGTGAGTAGTGTCAGTGTGTGTGTGAGTGTGTGATTAGTGTCAGTGTGAGTAGTGTCAGTGTTTGTGAGAGTGTGAGTAGTGTCAGTGTTTGTGAGTAGTGTCAGTGTGTGTGTGAGTAGTGTCAGTCTGTGTGAGTGTGTGAGTAGTGTCAGTGTGAGTAGTGTCAGTCTGTGTGAGAGTGTGAGTAGTGTCAGTGTTTGTGAGTAGTGTCAGTGTGTGTGTGAGTAGTGTCAGTCTGTGTGAGTGTATGCGTAGTGTCAGTCTGTGTGAGTGTGTGAGTAGTGTCAGTGTTTATGAGTAGTGTCAGTATGTGTGAGTAGTGTCAGTGTGTGTGAGTAGTGTCAGTCTGTGTGAGTGTGTGATTAGTGTCAGTGTGAGTAGTGTCAGTGTGTGTGAGAGTGTGAGTAGTGTCAGTGTGAGTAGTGTCAGTGTTTGTGAGTAGTGTCAGTGTGTGTGTGTGAGTAGTGTCAGTCTGTGTGAGTGTGTGAGTAGTGTCAGTGTGAGTAGTGTCAGTCTGTGTGAGAGTGTGAGTAGTGTCAGTGTGAGTAGTGTCAGTGTTTGTGAGTAGTGTCAGTGTTTGTGAGTAGTGTCAGTGTGTGTGAGTAGTGTCAGTGTGTGTGAGAGTGTGAGTAGTGTCAGTGTGAGTAGTGTCAGTGTTTGTGAGAGTTTGTGTAGTAGTGTCAGTGTGAGTAGTGTCAGTGTTTGTGAGTAGTGTCAGTGTGTGTGAGTAGTGTCAGTCTGTGTGAGTGTGTGATTAGTGTCAGTGTGAGTAGTGTCAGTGTGTGTGAGAGTGTGAGTAGTGTCAGTGTGAGTAGTGTCAGTGTTTGTGAGTAGTGTCAGTGTGTGTGTGAGTAGTGTCAGTCTGTGTGAGTGTATGCGTAGGTGTCAGTCTGTGTGAGTGTGTGAGTAGTGTCAGTGTTTATGAGTAGTGTCAGTATGTGTGAGTAGTGTCGGTGTTTGTGAGTAGTGTCAGTGTTTGTGAGTAGTGTCAGTGTGTGTGAGTAGTGTCAGCATTCTTTATTATTTTATTATTATCATCATGAGTAGTGTCAGTGTTTGTAAGTAGTGTCAATGTGTGTGAGTAGTGTCAGTGTTTGTGAGTAGTGTCAGTGTGTGTGAGTAGTGTCAGTCTGTGTGAGTGTGTGATTAGTGTCAGTGTGAGTAGTGTCAGTGTTTGTAAGTAGTGTCAATGTGTGTGAGTAATGTCAGTGTGAGTAGTGTCAGTCTGTGTGAGTGAGTAGTGTCAGAGTGAGTAGTGTCAGATTGTGTGAGTAGAGTCAGTGTGTGTGAGTAGTGTCAGACTGTGTGAGTAATGTCAGTGTGAGTAGTGTCAGACTGTGTGAGTAGTGTCAGTGTGTGTGAGTAGTGTCAGTGTGAGTAGTGTCAGAGTGTGTGAGTAGTGTCAGTGTGAGTAGTGTCAGTGTTTGTAAGTAGTGTCAATGTGTGTGAGTAATGTGAGTGTGAGTAGTGTCAGTCTGTGTGAGTGAGTAGTGTCAGATTGTGTGAGTAGAGTCAGTGTGTGTGAGTAGTGTCAGTCTGTGTGACTAATGTCAGTGTGAGTAGTGTCAGTCTGTGTGAGTGAGTAGTGTCAGATTGTGTGAGTAGAGTCAGTGTGTGTGAGTAGTGTCAGTCTGTGTGAGTAGTGTCAGTGTGTGTGAGTAGTGTCAGTTTGAGTAGTGTCAGAGTGTGTGAGTAGTGTCAGTGTGAGTAGTGTCAGTTAGGGTTGTTACGGTGAGGAAATTTTCCCACCAGTTAATCGACGTGTGACGGGGGGCATTCCCTTTTTTTCCTCGCTTTCCTTCGCTTTTAGTAGCTTGTGAAAGTGGTGTGCGCATAAAAATTAAAATTTCAGCAAAAAACAATTAAGCGTATATAATTCTTTAGAACTCTCCAACTCTCCCCACTTTCCCACTCTCCTTTTAAATAACTTAAAAGCTTAAAAGCATTTTACCATTTAACAATCACCAAAACACTTTGAATTAGCGGCAGTTCGGCATCAATTGCTTGAATGCAACAACAAAATACAACGTCAAACTCACTTTAGTCTGTATATAAAACATAGAACTTTTATTAACAAAACACATAAAAATACACCATGTTATAGGGCAGGCTATGCTTAATATAAAATAATAAATAACTTGCATAAAGTTTAAATAGGTATACAAAACTGGAAATAGGCTAAGTAAACATGTATAATATATAACCAAATAAATAAGAAACGTAGAACGTTTCAATAAAGTAAAAATCAGCAAACAATGTGGAACCAATTAAATAAGAAACAATTTTTTTTTTAAACGTGCCAAAATTACCTTAAATAAATGGCAAAAGTCAACAGGCTTTTCAAAATCCAAAATATTGCCAAACAGGCGCTTTTGCATTTCGTTTCGAAACTAAATCATCAGCCATCGTCTTGTCTGTCTCACCTCACTCTTGTCAGTCAGCTTGACTCACTCTTCTCACTGGATAAATGAAATCTGATCTGTGATGTGACTGTTGTTCGGCACGCTGCATTGAGCAGCTGTGTTAGTTTTTAATTGTAGTGTCTGTTCTTTTACTGAACTAAATGATTGTTATTACTATACAAAAAAATCTAAGTGACAGTGGGGGTCGGTGCTGCGGTGGGCAAGTAACGTAACCGGTGTTGCGGTTTAACACCGGTATCAAAGTCAGGACCGTCTATCACGGCATGCCTAGTGTCAGTGTGTGTGTAGTGAGGTTGGGTTATGCCTCTGTCATGTTTGATTATGTCATTGTTAGGGCTGCACAATTTGAGGAAAAAAATCTAATTGCGATTTTTCTGGTTACAATTTTTATAACAAATTAACAAAGACAAAATAATTAGATAAAATTAATGATAAGATAATAACAATAATTTCATTTTACAGAAAACTGTTGTTTTACAGAAAACTGCAGGGTTACTTGTTAACATTCAGGCCTATAACTGTACAGGTGCTGGTCATATAATTAGAATATCATCAAAAAGTTGATTTATTTCACTAATTCCATTCAGAAAGTGAAACTTGTACATTATATTCATTCATTACAGACAGACTGATATATTTCAAATGTTTATTTCTTTTAATTTTGATGATTATAACTGACAACTAAGGAAAATTCCAAATTCAGTAACTCAGAAAATTAGAATATAACTTAAGACCAATACAAAGAAAGGATTTTTAGAAATCTTGGCCAACTAAAAAGTATAAAAATGAAAAGTATGAGCATGTACAGGACTCAATACATAGTTGGGGCTTCTTTTGCCTGAATTACTGCAGCGATGCGGCGTGGCATGGGAGTCGATCAGTCTGTGGCACTGCTCAGGTGTTATGAGAGCCCAGGTTGCTCTGATAGTGGCCTTCAGCTCTTCTGCATTCTCTTCCTCTCACAATTCATCTTCCTCTTCCCAGTATCCCATAGATTTTCTATGGGGTTAAGGTCAGGCGAGTTTGGCTGGCCAATTAAGAACAGGGATACCATGGTCCTTAAACCAGGTACTGGTAGCTTTGGCACTGTGTGCAGGTGCCAAGTCCTGTTGGAAAATGAAATCTGCATCTCCATAAAGTTGGTCAGCAGCAGGAAGCATGAAGTCCTCTAAAAACTTCCTGGTATACGGCTGCGTTGACCTTGGACCTCAGAAAACACAGTGGACCAACATCAGCAGATGACATGGCACCCCAAACCATCACTGACTGTGGAAACTTTACACTGGACCTCAAGCAACGTGGATTGTGTGCCTCTCCTCTCTTCCTCCAGACTCTAGGACCCTGATATCCAATAGAAATGCAAAATTTACTTTCATCAGAGAACATAACTTCGGACCACTCAGCAGCAGTCCAGTCCTTTTTGAAGCGAGACGCTTCTGACGCTGTCTGTTGTTCAAGAGTGGCTTGACACAAGGAATGCGACAGCTGAAACCCATGTCTTGCATACGTCTGTGTGTAGTGGTTCTTGAAGCACTGACTCCAGCTGCAGTCCACTCTTTGTGAATCTCCCCCACATTTTTTAATGGGTTTTGTTTCATCTCCAGGGTTCCCTCTTGCTTGTACACTTTTTTTCCACATCTTTTCCTTCCCTTCACCTCTCTATTAATGTGATTGGACACAGAGCTCTGTGAACAGCCAGCCTCTTTTGCAATGACCGTTTCTGTCTTGCCCTCCTTGTGCAAGGTGTCAATGGTCGTCTTTTGGACAACTGTCAAGTCAGCAGTCTTCCCCATGATTGTGTAGCCTACAGAACTAGACTGAGAGATCATTTAAATGCTTTGCAGGTGTTCTGAGTTAATTAGCTGATTAGAGTGTGGCACCAGGTGTCTTCAATACTGAACCTTTTCAAAATATTCTAATTTTCTGAGATACTGAATTTGGGATTTACCTTTGTTGTCAGTTGTAATCATCAAAATTAAAAGAAATAAACATTTGAAATATATCAGTCTCTGTGTAATGAATGAATATAATATACATGTTTCACTTTTTGAATGGAATTAGTGAAATAAATCAACTTTTTGATGATATTCTAATTATATGACCAGCACCTGTACATCATATGACACTGTTATGCTAAAAATCTTTGACAGTAATTTCTTAATTAAAAGAACATGGCATGGTTTAAAAAAAACATGCAATGTCCATGCCTTTAATATGAAATGTGAGCCTTTTATATATCCACTTCTATACACTGGAGAAAAACATAGATTATTATATGTTTAAAATTTCTATTTCTAAATTTCTAAAAGTATTATTTTTCCTATTAATGCCCAAAATTGGACTGAGTGCACATTACTGAGTGCTAAACTCGTGTAATGTCTGTTTCATTCATACTGGTAGCAGGAAGGCACTCTCACACTGAAACTCCACATAAGCATCACAGAAGCAACAAGACTCATGATGCTCCAGGAAATCCCTAATGGACCCTTTTCACATGACGTCACGCAACTTCCGTTCTGACTCAAAGCAGGGTATTCTGACTTCCTCCGGCAGTAAAGCGCTATCGCTACCAGCATGGAGTTCACCCAGACACTTAAACATCTGGCATAAATACGATTAGAGGATGACTGCAGCTGTCTACTTTCGTCCTCACTCAATGAGAGGCGTCTGCCATCTCAAACAAACTTACTGAACACCGATCGCCGAGATTTGCCACTTAAAGTCAAGGGAGGATTTGAAAATGGAGCTGTCATACTTTATGATTGCTGCGACTCTTGCACACTGTTTGCTGTTTTTATTGCAATTGAAGTTGGTTAGATATATTTGTCAAATAAACAAACGTTTGAGATAATAACGTGATAACAGAAAGCCTTTTCATTCAGTAATTAATGTACTGCTCAATACAGCGCCTGTATGTACAAGAATAAAGTTCAACAAAACCAACTTGTATTAAGTATCAATAAAATGGGGTCTAGCTATATACTTCAACTTTATAAATGATAAAATATAAAACATAAATAATAAATAAAAAATATACATAAAAAACAAAAAGCTTTTACTGTTTAAAACAGATTTGTGATCATTTGTGTAAATATAAAATGCACGTCAGCTGTTTTTTTTAGATCACACTGCATATAGCCTATAACAAACATAAAATATGAACAATCATATCAATCAATAATAATTCAAAAAGAAAAAGTTCACCCAAAAATGAAAAATTAGCCCATAAATTACTTACCCTCAAGTCATCCTAGGTGTGTATGACTTTCTTCTTTCAGACGAATCCAGTCAGAGTTATATCAAAAATTGTATTTGATCTTTCAAGCTGTTTAATGCCACTCAGCAGGTGATGCAGTGCTTCAGTCCAAAAGAAGTGAAATAAAAATCGCCCATCCATAATAAAAAAGTGTCTCACACGGCTCCAGGGGGGTGAACAAAGTCCTCCTGTAGCGAATCGTTGTGTTTTTGTAAGAAAAATATCCATATTCAAAATGAAATAATCACTTTAATCTTGCGCCAACAGTTGTACAAGGAAGCAGCTCCGAGCGGATGACGTATGGAGGTCGGCGTTGTGCATGCACCGGTGAGTCTCGTGAAAACCAACGTTTGTTAACAGGAGCAAAGTAAGCAAAGTTTCCTTACTTTAGCAAAGGAAAACCAGTCTTCTCTTGGCTTATATCGAAATCCTCTGACATTCTTCTTTACAAATTCTCGTTTTGTACTTCTAATTAGTGACTGTTTTGTTTTGATCTCTTTGCTGCGTTTCTGCGTTCGTCACTTCTGAGCAGCACATGCACAATGCTGACCTCATACGTCATCAACCCAGAGCTGCTTCCGTTTACAAAAGTGAGCTGTCGTAGAAATTCTAATTCAATAAAGTAATAAAATAATTGTGAAGACTGAGAATGAAAAACCAAACAGAGATTTGTCTTTGTATTGCTTTAATTCTCTACAGAGAATGATCTTGTTTACACACAGCTTGAGTTTGTGTGCAAAGAGATAATACACAGACTCACAGCCCACATTTTACAGTATGTAAAAAGATACATTGAAGGACAGATTAGGACCTTTGAGCCAATCATGTTGCTCAGTGCACATCACCCCATAACACATGCACATCTCATGCACATTACATGGTAGATGTCTGGTTACTCTCAAAACTGCCTGTCCCTGGTACACAGTTTCCCCTTAAATGTTGTTTTTCAACCTAAAGCGTGCACAAGTTACATAAAATAACTTAATATCCTTACGGACTATATATACTACCTTGATCATTGTATGTAAAGATACTTAAATGAGATTAATGCAATCAAGGCTAAATTAACTAAATTAAGTCAAGTCAAGTCAAGTCTGCTTTATTGTCAATTCTTCCACATGTACAGTACATACATACAAAGAAACAAAATTGCGTTACTCTCAGACCCCCGGTGTATACAGATAACACTAACAGTAGAGCCTAAAAATCTAGATCAAATATAAAATATAAGATAAAAACTATACAATAAGGGAATGTAAAAAAGACATAATAGAAAAAATAAAATAAAAATAAGGTTAAATAAAAGCAGCGCAAGGCACATGGCAGATAGAGTGCAAACCAGTGTACAAACAGTGCAGATAAAAAGATTTTTAGTGCATAAAAAAAAAAGCTTATTCAGTCTGATTAAAGTGACAAAGGGCTCAAGAGCAGTTATTTTATTTAAACTGACTGATGAGGTGGTAGAATGACGTCAGTTCCATGGTGAATGAGGTAGTGAGCAGACCAATGCTGCACAAAGTGACTGGTGCATGTCATCATATGTTAGAGGGAGGGGGGTGGGTGGAAGGACCTGGAGATGTGGGATCTCTGGGTGGGGGGGGGGGGGGTTCATAGTTCAGTGGTGCCTGGGGCAGAAGAGGGACGGGGGGGGGGCAAGTTCGGGAGCGAGTTCAGCTTCCTGACAGCCTGATGGTCATCGCATCTCTGTTGCTAATGAGACCCACCAAATCCGCAGTCTCCTCCCTGATGGCAGCAGACTGAAGAAGCTGTGTGACGGGTGAGTGGGATCACCTGCAATGCAGAGGGCTTTGCGAGTGAGACGGGTTCCATAAATGTCCTGGAGGGAGGGGAGAGAGACACCAATGATCTTCTCAGCTGCTCTCACTATGCGTTGCAGAGTCTTCCGGCAGGACGCGTTGCAGGCGCCATACCACACAGTGATGCATCTAGTCAGAATGCTCTCAATGGTGCCTCTGTAGAAGGTGTACATGATGGGGGGTGGGGCTCTGGCTCTCCTCAGTTTGCGGAGGAAGTAGAGACGCTGCTGTGATTTCTTGGCCAGTGCTGCAGTGTTGTCGGTCCAGAAGAGGTCCTCTGTGATGTGCACACCCAGGAACTTGGTGCTGCTCACTCTCTCCACAGTCGCACCATTGATGGTCAGAGGAACATGCTGAGTGTGCACTCTCCCTGAAGTCAACAACAATCTCCTTCGTCTTCTCCACGTTCAGAGAGAGATTGTTGTCACTGCACCACCCGGCCAGGTGGCTCACCTCGCTCCTGTAGTTTGTCTCATCTCTGTTGCTAATGAGACCCACCACAGTCGGTGTCATCCGCAAACTTAATGAAGAGGTTGGAGTTGTGTGACGGTGTGCAGTCGTGGGTCAGCAGAGTGAAGAGGAGGGGGCTCAGCACACATCCTTGGGGGGGCCCCAGTGTTCAGTCTGATGGTGCTGGATGTGTTGCTGCCGACACGTACTGCCTGAGGTCTTCCAGTCAGAAAGTCCAACAGCCAGTTGCACAGCGAAGTGTTGATCCCCAGCTCGACCAGTTTGTGAATGAGCTGTTGAGGGATGATTGTGTTGAATGCTGAACTGAAGTCTATGAACAGCATTCTGACGTATGAGTCTTTTTTTCTCTAGATGTGTGAGTGCTGAGTGGAGGGTAGTTGAGATGGCATCATCGGTCGACCGGTTGGACCGATATGCAAACTGGAATGGGTCCAGGGAGGGGTCCACTTGATGTGGTGCATGACTAGCCGTTCGAAGCACTTCATGAGGATAGGAGTAAGTGCAACAGGACGGGTAGTCATTAAAGCAGGATGGAGATGGCTTCTTCGGGACTGGAATGATGGTGGGTAGCTTTGAAGCATGTGGGAACAACAGCCTGACTAAGCGAGATGTTGAAAAATGTCTGTGAAGACATCAGTGAGTTCTGGTGCACAGTCTCTCAGTACACACCCAGGAATGTTGTCAGGACCCGGAGCTTTGCGTGCATTGATCCTGCTGAAGGATCTCCTCACGCTGTCTGGGGTCAGCATCATCACCTGGTCACTGGGAGGAGGTGGAGTCTTCTGTGCAGTGGTGCTGTTTTGTGCCTCAAAGCGAGCGAAGAAGGTGTTCAGCTCTTTCAGCAGAGAGATGTTGCTGTCACAGGTCCGCTGTGGGGGCTTGTAGTCCGTAATGGTCTGTATCCCCTGCCACAGGCTCCGAGTGTCCCTGCTGTCGCTGAATTGATGGGCTATCCTCCTTGAGTACTGTCTCTTAGCCTCTCTGATGCCGCAGGATAGGTTGGCCCTGGCTGTTCTCAGGCCCACCTCATCTCCAGCTCTGAAGGCAGCGTTCCGCGTCTCCAGGAGTCTGTAGACCTCCCCTGTCATCCACAGCTTCTGGTTGGCCCAGACAGTGATGGTTTTTTTGTGACTGTTACATCCTCAATACACTTGGTGATGTAGGCAGTGACAGTCTCCGAGTACTCCTACACATCAGTGGTGTTATTGTAAGTGGCAGCCTGCTTAAACATATTCCAGTCAGTTGTATCAAAGCAGTTTTGAAGAGCGTCAGACGACCCTTCTGGCCACACTTGAATCTGTTTCTGAACTGGTTTGGCGACTTTAACGAGTGGTCTGTATGCAGGCATTTAGCATGACAGTGATGTGGTCTGAGGCACCGAGGTGGGGGAGGGGGGGGGCTTTGTAAGCTCCTCTCTGTGTGGTGTAAACAAAGTCTAAAATGTTAATATCTCTTGTTGGAAAGTTAATGTGTTGGTGTATTTTTGGAAACACACTCTTTAAGTCAGCATGGTTGAAATCCCCAGCTATGATGAGAAAAGCATCGGGGTGTGCTGTCTGCTGCTCACTGATGTGCTGGTACAGTTCATTTAGTGCATCGTGTCCTGTTGCTGTTGTTGTTGTTCGGGGGAATGTAAACCGAAACGAGCAGTATGGCAGTATATTCCCCTCGGCAGATAGAATGGCCGGCACTTAATAATCATAAACTCCACCAGGGGTGAGCAGTGTTTGCAGATCTCAACAGCATCGCGGCACCACGCGTCACTGATGTAAACACAAACCCGCCGCCGCGGGTTTTTCCTCCCGCGACGAGAGCTCTGTCTGCTCGATAGCACGTCAGCTGGTCGAGCTGAATGGCGCAGTCCGGAACGCTGTCGCTGAGCCATGTTTCCGTGAGCACAAAAACACAACAGTCTCTTACAGTCCTTTAAGTTGAACGTTGTAAACGGATGAAGTCCAGTTTATTGTCCAAAGAGCGTACGTTAGCCAGTACGATGGTGGAGATAGTTGGCTTGTGTGGGTTAGCCGTTAGCCTAGCCCGGATACCTCCGCACTTACCCCTCTTCTGCTTCCTCTCACGCCTCTTGTGGCACCTCCGCTGTGGGCGAGATGCAGCAGTGGGGGTCGGTGATGATGTATGCCTCCGGAGCAGTCCGAGATCTCGCAGCAGTTCCGCGTGCGCGGAGTTTAACTCTAAAAATGCGGCTCTGCCGACATCCAGCAGAAACTCACGACTGTATGCGCGCTTAAAGACAGATAGACGCGATGACGACGTACAAAAACACTGCGACTCACAAGACAAAAACACAAAAACACCGTTCTGTCGGGACAGAGAGAAGCCGCTGCGTGTGGACGCGCCGCCATCTTGAGTAAACATTTCCATAACAGAGCGCAAGCTACATTAAAGTGATTATTACATTTTGAATATGGATATCTTTCTCACAAAAACGCATTGATTTGCTACAGGAGGCCTTTGTTTTTTTTTTTGGTTTTTTTTTTTGCACAAGAGTAAAATAGATACAGTAAAAACTAAACAAAAAATACAATCCATATACTGTGCAGGGGGAGGCAGAAAACCCAAAGAGTTTATTGAGAGCCTCCACCTAAACAATGAAAACAAACAAAACAAAAACAAACTCATGGAAATAAAAGAATTTTTTTTTTTAATAACAACTATATAAATACTAATAGCTACAAATTACATGAAATACATTAAAAGACAAGATAGATTATTCCAGTGAAGCATTTAAATGATCTTTTATACATCTTTTATAACATATTAAAGAGGAACATTTTTTTGCTAAATGAGATAAATCATTCCATAATTTGATACCCCTAAACCTTATCAAGTATTGACCTCTACAAATGAAAACTTTAGGAAAATGAAAATTTGAAAATTGACGAGTTAAATAACAATGAACCTGAGAATTTACTTTGAAATATATTCTAAATTGCTCTGGAAAGTTACCGTCACTTGAATATATCTTATACATAAAAACACATATTTGAAAAATATTAATATCATAAACGTTAAGAACCTGAAGTTCATGGAATAAAGAAGCAGATGGAGGTTATTTGTTTGATTGGGTTGCAATCCTAACAAAACGCTTCTGAAGAACAAAAATGTTTTGAAGAGTAGAAGGAAAAGTACTCGCCCAAACAATATTACAATATGAAAGATATGGATAAATTAAACTACAGTAAAGTGTAAGACGACACTCTTTAGTAACAGTTGCCTAACCCTCCTTATTAAACCAGTAGATTTATGTATTTCACTGCTCACATAATCAGCTTTTTCTTTCCAACTCAAATTCTCATCAAAATTTGGTAGTTGACACTTGAGGCACCTCAATAGACTTCATAATAATTTTTGATAAATCCTTAGGGTATTTTTTTTCCACTAAAGGTAATAAAATTAGATTTTTTTATATTTCAAAGATAATTTGTTTAAATTAAACCAATTAGCATAAGCAATAAGATCACCATTTGCATTCTTGATCAATGATTTAAAATTTGGGTGAGAGAGAACTAAGGTTGTGTCGTCAGCAAACATTACTGGAGTAAGAATATCTGAAACATTCGACAGGTCATTTACATAAATAAGAAATAGTAATGGTCCAAGTATGGACCCCTGAGGAACCCCACAGAGTAGACTTGCTTTGCTAGAATAGCAACTTTTAAAACAAACAAACTGTCTTCTATTAAAAATGTAGTTCATCAACCATTTATATGTAAAATCACGAAAACCATATTTATACAACTTTTTCAATAAAATATGATGATTAACTGTATCAAAAGCTTTTGACAGATCTAAAAAAAATACAACAAACAAATTCTTTATTTTCAAGTGCAAAGGTAACCTTGTCAATCAGATGTAGCAAAGCCATATAAGTAGAGTGATTTTTTTCGGAATCCATATTGAAGTTTATAAAGAATAGAATTTGAGTCTAAGTGAAAAAGAATCTGTTTATATACTAGTTTTTTCTAGAATTTTTGAGGAAAGTGGTAAAATAGATATAGGTCTATAGTTATTAAAACATTGCGGATCATCTGCTTTAAACAGAGGAATAACTTTAGCTATTTTTAAATCCTCTGGTACAATACCTGTTTTCAAAGAAAGAGAAAAAACATTAACAAGTGGCTGCAATATTGAACATTTCACCTGTTTGACAAGAAAAATAGAAATGTTATCATGACCAGCTGAAGATCATTTTAATTCATCTGTAATTTCACTTATCTCCTGAATTTCAGGTGGCTTAAAAATAGAAATAATAGGAAAGTTTCCTGATATGTAATCCAGGGGTACACCATTACCAGTAGGGATATTATTAACTAATTTATGGTCAACATTAACAAAAAAAATCATTAAATTTTTGAGCTATGTCAAATGGATCATTAAAATAATTTTCACCATCCACTAAGTCTGAAGGTAACTCCGAGTTAGCCTTTTCTCTTTGCAGCAACTGATTTATTACTTTCCATGTGGATTTAATATCTTTTGAGCATTTCTTAAATTTTTTCACTAAAGTATTGCTTTTTTGCAGATCTAATAGAATGATTATATTTATTTCTGTAAGATTTATAAACACCATAGGTGAAAGGAGTGGGATTTAAAACATATTTTCTATAGAGTTTGTTCTTTGTCATCAACATTTTCTGTAAACTGACTGTAAACCAAGACTTTGTCTAAAGTCCTTACTGTATTCCTTCGCAGAACTATTGACTGAAAAGCATTTATTAAAACTAGAACTAATAACAGTCATAAATTGTTGATATGCTCTATCAGCATCATATTCCTTATACAGATCATTCCAAGAGGTACTAGAAATCAAATCTTTAAATTTAGAAATATTTAACTTACTCATAATTCTCTTTTGCTGTATTTCTTTTGATAGTTTAACTCTGTTAACCCTAATTTCAGAATAGTGAAATATAGGAAAATTATCAGAAAAGTCTGAACATAAAACACCCTAACATTTAATTCCTTTACTTAGAGAATTTGTTAAAATATTATCAATTAAAGTTGCAGCATTTTCTTTAACTCTTGTAGGTTTTTGAATAAGAGGAAAATAATAACTAGAATAAAGAATATTTAGGAAATCTGCAGTAGGAGTATAAAATTTCCTTTATAAGAGATTTATGTTAAAATCACCTAAAATATGACAGTATTTATGCTCATTGTTTATTAAATCAAGTAAGTTGGCCAAGCTATCATTAAAATCTTGAATACTGGAATCAGGTGCTCGGTAAATAACACCTAAAATAATATTTCTTTCTCCAGGACCAGTTGAGAGCTCAACAAATTAATGTTCCACATTAATTCTATCTGATTTTAAGGCAAGATCATCCCTAATATTAAATGTATAATCTTCATGAATAAACAAATATACTCCAGCTCCCAACCTGTTCTCTCTAACATAATGAACAGAGTTATATATATAAAATAAAAATATCTCTATATAGATTTCATTCATCCATCCATCATACAAATAAATAAAAAAAAAAAAAACTGATGTTTAAATAAAGATAATTAATGAATTAAATTATCAGAATTCCTAGATAAACTTCTTATATTCAAATGAAAAGTAGAAAACATTTAAAGGCAAAGATCTACATAAATCATTAAACTTACTTTCAGTATAGAAACTACAAAAATTTGAAGCATTCAATGTTGAAAACTTCTTTAAATCTGGGTCAACGTCAAAATTATAAGAACCAACTGTAGAAAAATCAAAAGGCTTAAAAGTCTCAGCTTCAGGAACAAATTTGTTGGAATCAATAATGTATAAGGTAATGTACAATAGAGGAGTAAGACTATTGATGCAAACTCTGAACACTTGCCTTCCTTTGTTTTGGTTGATTTTGGAGAGGTGGATGAACAATAAGTTTGTCATATTTCAGATATGCAGTGTCACCTCTTTCTCAGGCCGCCTTCATTGCTGGAAGTAATTCTCTCCTTCTTTGCCGGATGGCTTCAGGGAAGTCCTCGTTAATAAAAATGCCAGAGCCCTTCAAGTTCTTTGCTTTATCCAAGACTGCAAGTTTATCCTTCAAACCGCAAAAATCTGACAACAATAGGTCGGGGCTTCTCTGATGATACCACTGACTTCCCAACTCTATGAGCCCAATCCAATTCTATTTTCCGATGATCCAGCTGTAATTTTTCACTAAAGAGTTTTCTCACTTTTTCTTCAGATTCAGACACCTTTTCTCTTACAGACTCCTTAATGCCTTCCACAACAATATTTTGGCGTCTTGACTGGCCTTCCAGATATTCTCTTGTCTGATAGTCTTGTCTGAAATTGATCAAACTTTTGCAGATTGTGTCCAGATCTGTCTTGTTTTAATTACAATTTGAAGACCACGTCTTACATGAGATTTTAAGATCATCAAGTTCTTTTTGAGTCATTTCTAGACTCACCTTAAAATCGTAAACTTGCTTTGACAGTTCATCAATCCTTCTGTTTGAAGAGTCAACTATGATTTGTACACAACTTCTTTCTTGTTGTTCAAGCAAGGTCCTGTAGAAGTCTTTTTGCTGTTCCAACAGTTCACGCACTTGCACCATGGTAACATATTCCTTGTTGCTGTTGTTTGTAGCCTGGTGGCATGGTTTAATCAACAAGACCTATTAGGCCAAGAAATCTCTTAGAGCAAAAAACCTCCACAAGGTACCAATAAAGTCCACAATTTTGCAATTTAACCTAGATTAGATTCTTCTTAACACAATCTTCAAAAGAAAAATTATATTTTAGATTCACCCCCCGGGACCTTGTGAGACACTTTTTATTAAGGATGGGCACTTTTTATTTCACTTCTTTTGGACTGAAGCACTGCAACACCTGCTGAGTGCCATGAGACCATTTTTAATATAAGTCTGACTGGATTCGTCTGAAAGAAGAAAGTCACATACACCTAGGATGACTTGAGGGTGAGTAATTCATGGGCTAATTTTCATTTTTGGGTGAACTAACCCTTTAAGTTCATATTTCGTGTGGATTCGTAATCGTTTTCATACTAATCTGAAAGCAGGTCTAACATTGCTACAGTTGCTGCAAGCTAGTCTCCCAACCATTTAAAACAGAAGTAGAATATCGTTCGCAAAAGAACCCGACTATAGATATATTAACATTATTAGTCTTAACTCTTAACGTATGCCTTTATACAGCGATTCCGTCCGCGTTAGTGAACACACTACACATTTTTTAAATATCGAGATATCGCCCACCCCTACTGCAAACGCACACACTTCACACACGCACTCACTACATACACGCACTCACTACACACACGCACTCACTACACACGCACTCACTACATACACACACTCACTACACACACGCACTCACTACACACACGCACTCACTACATACACGCACTCACTACACACACGCACTCACTACACACACGCACTCACTACAAACGCACTCACTACATACACGCACTCACTACACACACGCACTCACTACACACACGCACTCACTACACACACTCACACACACACGCACTCACTACACACACGCACTCACTACACACACGCACTCACTACACACACGCACTCACTACACACGCACACACACATACTCACTACACACACGCACACTCACTACACACACGCACTCACTACAAAACGCACTCACTACACACACTCACTCACACACACACGCACTCACTACATACACGCCACTCACTACACACACGCACACCACACACACACGCACTCACTACACACGCACACACACTAAACACAGGCACTCACTACACATGGGCAGTAACTACACACGCACTCACTACAAACGAACACACTACACAAGCACTCACTACACACGCACTCACTACACACACGCACTCACTACACACACGCACTCACTACACACACGAACACTCACACACACACCCACTCACTACACAAACACACCACACACACACCCACTCACTACACAACACACTCACTACACACGCACTCACTACATACACGCACTCACCCCAACACACCACACACACCCACACTCACACACACACAACACACTCACCACACACAAACACACCACACACCCACACACCACCCACCCCACACACACACACACTCACCCCACCCACACACACCACCACCACCCACTCCCCCCCAACACAACCCACTCCCAAACCACACCCAACCACACTACACCACACCACCCACACACACACCCACCCCACCACCACAAACACACCACTACCCACCACAACACCCACTACAACACCACACCCCACCACCCCCACACACACCACTACCCCACACGCACCCCACTACACACCCCCCACTCACAAACCAACACACCCCACCACTCACTTCCACCCCACCCCACACATACACCCACCCACTACACACACCCACACCCCCCACCCCCAAACACACCAAAACACACACACCACCACACACGCCCACACTACAACCACACGCCACAACCCCACACCAAACCACCCACTACCACACACCCAACAACCCACCCCACACACACCCACAACACACACACAACCACACACACACACCAACACCACCACACCCACCCAACCCCAACCAACCGACCCCCCTCCCCAAACCCCCCACACACACCACCCACCCCACCCACACCCACCCACACCACCACCCACACCACACTCACACACACCACCAACACAACACACACACACCACCCCCACCACCCAACACCCCACCCCACCACACCCACTACACAACACCACAACACCAAACACCCACACAAACGCACCCCACTACACAAAACACCACAACCACACCACAACACACAACCCCCACTACACACACGCACACACTACACACAAAACACACACAAACACAACACCCACCCACACACCCACACCCCCCACACAACCCCACCCAAACACACACAACCCCACCAACAACACACCACCAATCAAACACACCACACCACACACCCCACCCACAACACACACCCACCACACACCCACCACCCACACCCCAAAACCACACCCCACTCCCCCCACCACACAACACACCCCCCACACACCCCCACACCACACACCACCCCACCCCACACACACACCACCCCACCACACACACACACCACAACCCCCCACCACCCCCCCACACAAACACACACCACACAAAACCCACACACCCAAACCCCCCCCACACACACCCCCCCACACCACCCCACCCACCCCACAACACACCCCCCACCCACAACACACACACACACACCCCACACCACAACACCCCAACCACACACAACCCCCCCCACAAACCCCCACACCCACACACCCACACACACACCCCCCAACCCCCCCAAACACAACCACCCACACACACCCACCCACAACCCCACCACACTCACCAAACACCACCCACCAAACCCCCCCCCCCCACCACACCACACACACACCCACAACCCACCACCCCAACACCCACCAACCCCCACACACACCACCCACAACACCCACCCACCCCCACACCCACTCAAACCCACACCACACCCCCCCCACCACACTCACCACCACCCCACACCACCCACACACACACCCACACCCTACACACACCACACACCACACACCACCCCACCAACACACCACACACCACCCCACCAACACCACACCCAACCCCAACACACACAAACCCACACCCCCACCCCCCACCACCCAACCCAACACACACACACCCCCCACCCCACCACACACACTAACACCCCCACCCACAAACACCCCCCCCACCCCCCCACACCCCACTCACCCCCCCCACCCCCAAACTCCCACACCCACACCCAACACCACACACCCCACCCACACCACCCCCCCCACCAACACACACACCACCCCACCACCACACACCCCACAAACCCACCACCCACCCACACACACACCCCCACCCCCACACCCCCACCACCACCCCACACCCCACCCCCCCACACAACACCAACCCCCACCCCCCCACCCCCCCAACACACACACACCACCACACACACACACCACCACACCACCCCACATCACCACCACCCCCACACCCACACCACCACCCCCCCAACACCCACAACCACACAAAAACCAAACACACACACCCACCCCACCCACCACCACACCAAAACACACACACCCACCCCACCCCACACACCACCAACACCCCACACACCACAAACCCCCACACAAACCCCCACCCACACACCCACACAAACAAAACCACCCCCACACCACCCACTCACAAACCCCACACACCCCACCCCACAACACACACAAAACCACCCCCCAACACCCCCACACCCCCACAACACACCACACCACCCCCACCACACCACACACCACCCACCCCCCACACACCCCCCCCCACACCACCACCCACCCACCCCACCAACACCCACCCCCCACACACACACACACCCACCCACCAAAACCACCCCCCCCCCAACACCCCCCCACCCCCCAACACCACCCCACACAACCACACCACTACAACCCACACCCCCCACCCCACCCCCCCACCACAAACACCCACCCCACCACCACCCAACACCACCACACACAACACACCCAACACACACCCCACCCCCCCACACACCACAACCCCCCCCCCCACACCCAACCTCCACACCCACCCCCCACCCAACACACCACCACACACTAACCACCACCCACCCCACCACAAACACCACCACCCACACACAACCCCACACCCACCCCACACCCACCCACCACACACCAACCCCCACACCACCACACCCCCCCCAACCCCCCCACACACCCCCCCCCACACCACACACACCCCCCCCCCCCCACCCACTCCCCCCCCCCAAAAACCCCCACCCACCAAACACACCCCCCACACCCACCACCCCCCACCCACCACACCCACCCACCCCACCACCCCCCCACACCACCCACACCACACACACAACCCCACACACACCACACCACACACACAACACCACCCCCACCCACCCACCCCACCCACAACACCCCCCACACCACCCAACACCACACACACCCACACCCCCACACCCACACCCCACCACACACCACCCCAACCCCCACACCCCCCACCCCCCACACACACCCACCACCCCACCACCCCCCACACCCCCCACACACCCCACTACACCCCACCACACCACCCACCCCACACCCCCCACCCACACACCCACCCACCACCCACCCCCCCCCAACCACACACACCCACACCACCACCCACAACCACCCACCCCCAACACACCCACTACAAACCCACAACTCCCACCCACACACACCACCACAAACCACACCACCCCCCACCACACACCAAACCCACCACACCACCCCCCCCCACCCAACAAACACCCCCCACACCACACACACACCACAAAAACACACAACAACACCACCCCCCCCACACCCACCCCACCCCCCCACACCCACCCACACCCCCCCACCCCACAAACAACAACCCCACCCCCAAACCCCCCCCAACCCCCCACCACCACACACACACACCCCCAAAAACACAACCCCCACACCCAAACACCCCACACCACCCACAACCAACACAACACCCCCCACAAAACCACACCCCACCCCCACAACAACCACCACACACCCACACACCACCCCCCCCCCCCCCCCCCACACCACCCCACCCCACACACAACACACCCCAAACCCCACACCCCCCCCCCCCAACACCCACCCAACACACCACCACACACCACCCCACCCCCCACACACACAACCACACACACACACACCAAACACACACCCCCCACACCCACACACCACCACACCCACCACCCCCACCCACACCCACCCCAAACAACAAACCCCCCCCCAAACCACCCCCCCACCACCACACAAACACCCACAACACCCCCACCAACCCCCCCCCCCACACCACCACCACCCCCCACACAAACACACCCCCACACACACCCCCCCTCACCCCACAACACAACACCCACACACCCCCTTTTTCACAACACCCCCCACCCCCACCCACCACACACCACCCCCCCAAACACCCAACCCCCCCACACACACACACACCACCAACCCCCCACCACCCACCACCCCCCACCAACACCACCCACCCCCCACCCCCCCCACCCACCACCCCCCCCACCCCCACCCCCCCACCCCCACCCCCACCCCCCCCCCCCCCCCCCCCCACCACCACCCCCCCCCCACCCACACAACCACCCCCCCCCCACCCCCAAACCCCCCCCCCACACCACACCACCCAACCCCCCCAAACACACACACAAACACTCCCCCACACACACACCACAACCCACCCACACCCAACCAACAACACACACCAAACCCCACACACACCACACCCAAAACACACCCACCCACCCCCCCCCCCCCACACCCCACCCACCCCCCCCACCCACCACACACACCACCCACCCACCCAACCCCACACCAAACACCCACACCCCCCCCCACACCCACCCCCCCCCCCACCCCCACCCCACCCACTCCACCCCACACCCACCCACACACCACACACCCACCCCAAAACCCACCCACCCACACCAACACACACACACCCACACCACCCACACACCACCCCACCACACCCACCACCCCACCCCCCTACACACCCACACACTCACACACCAACCACCCAACACACACACCAACCCCCACACCCACCAACCACACACACACCCCACACACACCACAACACCCACCCACACACCCACACACACCCACTACACACACGCACCCACTACACACACCCACCCACCCCACACAACCACACACCCCACACACACACCCACAAAAACCCAACACCACCCACACACAACCACCACACACACGCCCCACTCACACCACCCACACAACCCACCACACACCCCCCACCCACCCCACCCACGCACTCAAACAACACACACACCCCCCACCACACAACACACCACAAACACACCCACCCCACAACCACACCCAAACACAACACAACCAAACACACACCACACACACACCACTTACCAAACACCACCCACCCACACCACACACAACAAACACCACCACACACACAACACCACAACACTACACCCACCCACAACCACACACCCACCCACTCACCCCACCACCACACACCCCACACACCCCACACCACCACACACCCACCCACACACACCACACAACACACCCACCCACACCACACCCACCCACACACACACACCACACCTACACCACCCACACACCACCCACCCCACACACCACACCCCACTACCCCACCACCACCCACCACACAACACACCACCCACCACACCACCACCACACCCCCCACACCCACTCACCCCACACACAACACACACTACACACAACACCCCCCCCACCCCCACCACCCCACACACCACCCACCCCCACACACCCCACCCCCCCACCCCCCCCACCCCACCACACTACCCCCCCACCCACCCACTACACACACCCCCACCCCCCCCCCCACACACCCCCACACTACACCCCACCCCCACCCCACCCCACACACCCCAGTAACCCCACACATGCACTCCACCAACCACACCCCACCACTACACCCACAATTACACCAAAACCACCACCCCTTCACCCCCCCCACTCACCCCACACACCACTCACTACACACACCACACCCCCTAAACACCAGGCCACACACCCACACATGGGCCCCCCACTACACACGCCCCTCACTACACCGAACACACCACACAAGCACACACCCCCACACACCACGCCCCCACTACCCAATGAGCCCCACCCACTACACACCCCACCCCACCCCATAACACACACACACACACACCCATGCACCCCCCCCCCCACACCACACCACCCCACACCCACACACCCCCACTCACCCCCACCCACAACACCCACACCCCCCAAAAACTACACATGCACCCACTACACCCCCCCACCACTACACCCCACAATTACTGCAAATGCACACACACCACCACACACCCACTCACTATACACCCACCACAACTACACCCCACCACACACACACACCCCCCACCCCCCACACACCCACGCCCCACCCCCCACACCCACACACACACACACACACACACACACACTCTACTCAAGCACACACTCTCACACTCATGCTCACTACACATGCACACTCACTACACATGCGCATAAACACACTCACTAAACAAGCATTCACACACGCACACACACATACTCATGCACTCACTGCACCTACCCACACACTCACTCACTGATCACACCACCACACCCCACCCCCACCCCCCACACCCCACACAATCAATGCCACATGTGCACTCCCCTACCACCCCCACACACTCCCCCCATGCACCACACTAAACCCACACTTACTACACACACACGCACACACACTCACACACGCACTCACAACATGCACTCAATACACACATGCACTCACTACACATCCGCACTTACCACAAATGCTCACGCACACACACACACACACACACGCACACACACACACACACACATGCTCACACTCACACACACACACACACTCACTACACAAGCACACACACGCACTGACTAGACACTAGGGATGATCTGATCCACCTTTTTCACCTCTGATTCCGATACCTAGGGCTCGGTGTTGGCTGATAATGATACCAATCCGATACCAGTGAAGTTTTTTTATTCCCCCATTTAAATAAATGTAGAATTTATATATCTCTGTGTGTGGAACTGGTAATCATTATTTCACAATCTACTAGATACAGACTATTTAATTATAAAGAAAAATAAAATAAACAATAAATATGAAAAAATATATATATGACCTATGTATATTCATAATCTATGCCAAAAATGTATCATAAACTAGGTTAGTGGATAATTCAGCAGCAAAAGTTATTCTAGAAAAATCAGTGCACAATAATTTTAGAAATCCAAACATTTACTGAAAAACAACAACAACAATATTTTGTGGGGAACAAATAAAAGTGTTGCACTAAATATAGTAAAATGATACACATTACTATTTGTATTATTATAAAATCCATTCATTCAAAAAATTCATGGATGTATTTATATATAAGTATATACTATAAAATTAAAACATTTATTTAAAATGTATAGCATATTTTTTAATAAGGCAACAACATATGATAGAAAAAAAAAAACAAAATCAAACACAAATCACCACAAAAAACTCACCAACCTCACTTCCCTTCACTCTTTAAACACTAAAACACGAATCGCTTACAATGTGTGCATCGGGTGCGCAGATTGATGCGCTTGAAGCAACATGGCGTCACAGCCTGAGCTGACTGTCGTTACCGAACGTGACCAGGGTTTAAAGGCTGAACCATCGGTTCTCAATTCCAGTCCTTGCACCCCCCCCTGCTCTCCACATTTTGGTGCAAAATATAAAGACCTCAGACCCTCGATCAACTGGAATGTAAGTGCCCTGCGAAGTGGACATCACAGGACATTCCTCCATGATCCCAGTTCGAAGTGAATGTATATGTTCCGTTCAAAGTGCATTGAAATGAGTGAGACATGAATTTAAATTGTATTTATTTACAGCGGTATATGATGTCACATTTGTCCGTGTGTGAAGACGTTGCCCAGTACAAATCCATGAATGAATAGGGCCTTTCGCACCGCAGGAACCTTTTCATAATACCAGAACTAATTGTGGAACCACCCACTTTTGGGCGTTTTCGCACCGCACGAACTGGGTGTACGATTTTAGTACCGGACTGCCTTTTTTGAGAACCAAATTAGCTCCTACTCCGGAGCAGGGTCTAAACAGCACAACTGGTACTACCCGTGACGTAAGTAGAATTGATTGACCAGACGCATTCGAAAACGCCCTCACACGCCATGATTTAATACGCCGTGTAACATACTATAAACATTGTGTCAACTTATTTCGCAAGTATGACGAACAGCGATAAATATACGGACGCTGAAGTGCAGGAAATTGTAGCAAATGTAGCAGTTGTCTTTGGAGATTCTTTGTCCTCCTTTCCGTTCTTTCAATCACTTTACGTATACGTCGACATTCCATGTCCATTATTGTGAAACCCGCGAGACACAACAAAAACACAGCTCCGACCACAGCGTCCTCCATCCTCCTGTTGTTAACGTTGTTCTTCTTTGTTAACATTGTTGAAAGCCGCACACAAATGACATCGCTGTCGACCGGCTTACGTCACGTCTTAGTACACACTCTCAGTGCGAATGCAACTCTTTAAATGGTACTGGGAAACAGTTCGTGCAAAATCATCCCAGTACTTTAGGACTGTAAATATAGTTTTGGAATTAAAGTGCTATGAAATGCCCTAATGTTCCGAAGTGAAGTAAACTTCAACATATTTCCCCTGCTCAAGGAGTAGGGAGCAATGAACACTGTGTAGTGACCATGTCAATGGGAACACAGTTCAGGCTCACTTCTAACGAGCTGATTATCTGAGGACAGACATGCAAAATATGCATAGCTGGGGGGCGCGAGGACTGGAATTGAGAACCGCTGGGCTGAACGAATGACTGACAGCCACAGCGGAGAAAAGAATTTGTGTGAACTTTAATGTAAGGACTTAAATATTCATATGTAGCTCACATTAAGCTATCGTATGGCTTTAGAAGTAACACAGAATAATTTGCACAACTGAGAAAAAAAATAAAAATAAAATAAATAAAAAATAAAATAAAAATACAAAAATAAATCTCGGATTTGGATCGGCCCTCTCTGATCGATAGCCGATCCGAGAAAAATGGCAGTATTGGAGCCAATACCCGATATGAATATCGGATCGGCGCATCCCTACTACACACGCACACATTCACACACTCTCTCTCTCTCACACACACACACACACACACACTCACACACACACTCAATACACACGGGCACTCACTACACATGCGCGCACTCACTACACACGTACTCACTGCACACATGCACATGTGCACTCACTACACACACACTCAATACACACGTGCACTCACTATACATGCGCGCACACACACACACACACACACTCACACACAGAGTCAATACACACTCATTGGCAATGGCACTCATTATAAATGAATTCAATATACACAGGCACTCACTACACATGCGCACTCACTACACACGCACACACTCACACACACACTCAATACACATGCGTGCACACTCACACACGCGCTCACTACACACACACACACACACGCCTGGTCCTCTCTTGTCCAACACTGTCGTCACTCCTCCTTTTATCCTTCCGGAGCTCCTCTGTGGGACTCGAGACTGGTGAGTGGCGCAGGTGCCGTGCATCAGCATTTACTCCACCGGCCTTGCTCCATTCCCGTGGCTCTCGACCCTGCCCCTCTCGTCACATACCCCCATCGCCCATGCACTCACTACATGCGCACACACTCACACGCACTCACTACACGTGCACACACTCATGCGCACTCACTACACACATGCACTCACAAAACACACGCACTCACTATATATGCGCACACACTCACTCACGCACTCACTACACGTGCACACACGCACTCACTTCACACGCACACACTCACCAGGGTTATTATAGTTAACTAAAACTAAAATGAAAACAATAAAAAAAGTAAATAAAATAAACAATTACGAAATTGCAAAACAACTAATTGAAATAAAATATTTAATAATTTATATATGTAATTTATATAATATAAGTTATGTATAATATCATTTAAATTCTACATTTGTTTAACTTATATTTAAAAAATAAACAAAAACTCAAATAAAAATTTATAAAACATGAATATACAAAATAAAAAAAAACAAAAAAAAAAAACCAAAAAAACAACAAACCCGATTCCAAAAAAGTTGGGACGCTGTATAAATTGTGAGTAAAAAAGGAATGGAATAATTTACAAATGTCATAAACGTATATTTTGTTCACAATAGAATATAGATAACATATCAAATGTTGAAAGTGAGACATTTTGAAATGTCATGCCAAAATATTGGCTCATTTTGGATTTCATGAGAGCTACACATTCCAAAAAAGTTGGGTCAGGTAGCAATAAGAGGCCTGAAAAGTTAACTGTACATATAAGTAACAGCTGGAGGACCAATTTGCAACTTATTAGGTCAATTGGCAACATGATTGGGTATAAAAAGAGCCTCCCAGAGTGGCAGTGTCTCTCAGAAGTCAAGATGGGCAGAGGATCACCAATTCTCCCAATGCTGGCTGCGGCCAAAATAGTGGAGCAATATCAGAAAGGAGTTTCTCAGAGAAAAATTGCAAAGAGTTTGAAGTTATCATCATCTACAGTGCATAATATAATCCAAAGATTCAGAGAATCTGGAACAATCTCTGTGAGTAAGGGTTTAGGCCGGAAAACCATACTGGATGCCGTGATCTTCGGGACCTAAGACGGCACTGCATCACATACAGGAATGCTACTGTAATGGAAATCACAACATGGGCTCAGGAATACAATTGTACCAGGAACTTTTTTCCCCAGGAACTATTTCCCCCCAGACCTGTTGCTTTCTGCATTTCCACCGCGGTCTTATGTACCGTGAAGATTAGGCAAATAGTCTGGTGACGTAGGTCTGCCCGCGTTTCTCAATACAAATTACGCAAATTTCGGACTTGCATCCTCGGTAGTTCGGACTTTGCGAGTTCGACTCGGGAGTGTGATCTCCCGTGGACAGGACGACGCAAGTCCGGTAATTCTGCAAACAGCACCGTACTTGATAACATCAGTCAGCTCACCTTGGCTACTGCAATTTTCCTCACTGTATTTTTACAATAAAACGAAATAGGATATCAAATACCACTGCCTCCTTTCGTTTTCATTTAAACATAATAATAGCTGCAGAAATGTACTTAGTTCAGGGAAAATGTGTATAAATATATATATATATATATATATATGTATATATATATATATGTATATATATAGCTTAACTTACATTACAATGAAACGAAATATTATATCAATTGCCTCTTTTTATTTTAATTTTAACATACAAAGATTACCTGTTAGATTTACCCAAAACGAATTATATTTTATGTTTAACCACTAAAGAGACATCAGAGGGTCAGAAGGACTAGCCGAGTTGAGACTGCTCTAGGCAGATACATGAGCACTATGCTCCCGCTGATCGCGTGGAGCTCATCGTCTCCGAAATCAGTGAAACATATTTTTAAATAGGCGCTGTCTTTATAAATAAACCACAGATTTGAGTTTCGCCTGAAATACTTTTAAAACTACATTTCATGACACAATAACAGAAATTGGAAATTATCCGAATAAATGGTGGTTGAAATCACAATGCTGCGTGAACTCAACTATTCAGCATGCTCAGCGCCCAAGTCCCACCCCCGCAAGGGTAAAGTTCCTGGGTAAAGTTCCTGCGGTGGAAACGTGGATTATGTCTATTTTTGAAATAATTGATAGCAAAATTTTGGAAGAAATAGTGCAGCATCTAAAGTCGTCAACCTGCTATCTTGACATACTTCCCACATCTTTTTTTCAAAAGTGTGCTTAACTGTTTAGAAGCAGATCTCTTAGAAGTGGTGAACACCTCACTTCTTTCTGGGACTTTTCCAATCTCCCTGAAAACTGCAGTTGTTAAGCCCCTCCTGAAAAAGAGCAATCTTGATAACACCATTTTGAGCAATTATAGACCAATATCAAATCTTCCTTTTATAGGCAAAATTATAGAAAAGGTAGTTTTTAATCAGCTGAACAAATACTTAAACTCAAATGGATACATGGACAATTTTCAATCTGGTTTCCGAATGCATAACAGCACAGAGACAGCACTCATTAAGATAATAAATGATATTCGCTTAAATTCTGACTCTGGCAAAATATCATTGCTGGTATTTCTAGATCACAGTGCTGCGTTTGACACTTTCGATCATAACATACTACTAGAGAGACTGGAAAACTGGGTCGGGCTTTCTGGGAAGGTACTCAAATGGTTCAGGTCATACTTAGAAGGGAGAGGTTATAATGTGAGTATAGGTGAACATAAGTCTAAGTGGACGTCAATGACATGCGGAGTCCCACAAGGCTCAATTCTTGCACCGCTCTTGTTTAGCCTGTATATGCTCCCACTAAGTCAAATAATGAGAAAGAACCAAATTGCCTATCACAGCTATGCTGATGATACCCAGATTTACATTGCCTTATCGCCAAATGACTACAGCCCCATTGACTCCCTCTGCCAATGCATTGATGAAATTAACAGTTGAATGTGCCAGAATGTTCTTTAGTTAAACAAGGAAAAAACCGAAGTCATTGCATTTGGAAACAAAGATGAATTTTTCAAGGTGAATGCATACCTTGACTCTAGGGGTCAAACAACTAAAAATCAAGTCAGGAATCTTGTCGTGATTCTGGAAACAAAACTTAGTTTCAGTAGTCATATCAAAGCCGTAACTAAATCAGCATGCTACATCAGCATCATCTAAAAAACATTGCAAGAATGAGATGTTTTGTTTCCAGTCAAGACTTGGAGAAACTTGTTCACACCTTTATCACCAGCAGGGTGGACTATTGTAATGGTCTTCTCACCGGCCTTCCCAAGAAGACTATTAGACAGCTGCAGCTAATCCAGAATGCTGCTGCCAGAATTCTGACTAGAACCAGAAAATCTGAGCATATCACACCAGTCCTCAGGTCCTTACACTGGCTTCCAGTTACATTTAGGATTGATTTTAAAGTACTTTTACTCGTTTATAAATCACTCAATGACCTAGGACCGAAATACATTGCAGATATGCTCACTAAATATAAACCTAACAGACCACTCAGATCAGTAGGATCGAGTCAGTTAGAAATACCAATGGTTCACACAAAACAAGGGGAGTCCGCTTTTAGTTATTATGCTGCCCGCAGTTGGAATCAGCTTCCAGAAGAGATCAGATGTGCTAAAACATTAGCCACTTTTAAATCTAGACTCAAAACTCATCTGTTTAACTGTGCATTTATTGAATGAGCACTTGTGCGACATCCGAACTGATTGCACTGTATTTTATGTATTCACTGTATTCTATGTAAAATCATTTTCTATTTTTAACTGTTTTAAATTCATTACAAATCAATGTTTCAATCATTTTCAAAGTTTCTAAATTCCTTGTTTTACTTTTGTGATTATTTTTTTCATGATTATTTTACTTTCTTTTATGTAAAGCACTTTGAATTACCATTGTGTATGATATGTGCTATATAAATAAAGTTGCCTTGCCTTGAGTTAACTGCTTATTTAATTTTTACTTTATTTTCTTTAAAATAAATGTAAGCTTTTGTAATGTTTTAATTTCAATTACATTACTGCTTGCTTTTAATTCACCAAAAAGTGTCTAAATGTATTTTGAAAAAGACCATGACTAGGACTATAACCTAGCATTCATAAAATGAAATAGGCTAATTAAGTTTAAGTAATTTTCCACTGTATGCACAAAATTGAAATGAAAGGTATGGGTATGCTAATTAGACTAACTAGCTAGCTAGCTGGCTAGCATCTATAAATAAATTACAAAATGTTGCCTTTATTTTGTTGCCTTTGTTGTCTGTTAGACTATTTTAGGCATATCGCTCATATTTCTCTTTGTTGTAATAAGTACTTATCACTGTAGGCATAGTTGTGGGAGTGGCTCATGGTCTCTTCAATAGGCTATTTTAACAGATTCACTCATAAAACCCATACAATTAAATACAAAATCCCCATTTAATTACCTATCACAACATATTTACTAATTATTTATGTTAATACTTATCAGTATTTATGTTATGTTATATTATAGTAAAGTTTAGGAAAATCTGCATTTTCAGAATTTTTTTAGTGGGGGAGGGGCGGACATCTAAAATCTCGCCTAGAGCACCAACAGCCTGGGCCTGCCCTGCAGTTGAGGCTCCTCTTCATCAAATGAGGAGGAGTCCCCCTCCCCATGCCCCGTTCTAGTTCCTCCCACCAGCAGAGGACTACTTCGGCGTGTGGCCAGGGCGATGTTAGGATTACAGGGCTTTCCTCTGGAGTATGTCTCCATGGGCCCCTCACTCATCCAGCACATCGCACCCTCTGGTGTCCTCAGACAGGGCGGGGTCTAGCATCCACTGCGACGGACCTAGCATCCACTGCGACGGACAAAAGTCATGGCGCAGTCCCTCGGTCAGGGGATGCCCACCCTGGTGGTCGAGGAATGCCACATTTGGCTGAACTTGGCAGATATGAGGGAGACCGACAAATACCATTTCCTTGACTCCCCGATCTCCCAGGCTGGCCTCTTCTGCGACGCGGTGAAATGCTTTGCCCAGCAGTTCTCCGCTGCACAGAAGTAGACAGAGGGGATCAGACTCATCCTGCCCTGGCGGCCCGCTGCTGTCATCACCCCGCTGCTGGCTGCAGTTCCTCCGCCCACTCATCACCGAGGGCTGCCTTCCTGCTGCCTCTACCTATGCTCCAGCTTGGCCTCAGCAGCAGCCTTCACACCGGCCGCAGCGTGGAGCTAGAAGCAGGAAAGCGGCGCAGCCTGTCTCTGCCCCTGCCAGGCCCGTAAAGCACTAGAGCAAGACCCGGAGATGGTGACTGCACCACTCCTTCCCCCGGAAGAGGGCCAGGTAGAGAATCTTTTGTTCCCTTTTTGTTTTGTTCCGCCACTGGCTCCTCAGCCAGTGGTACCAAAACATTCAACAAAAGAGCAGTTTCCTGTTTCTCCGGGTCTCAAGAGGGTGAGGATGGCAGTGTGCGAGTCTCAACCTCAGCACACCTGTCCACCTCTCCTTTCGCCCACAGGCAACAGGGCCCGGTTCGAGAATGCTATGCCTTCTCCCTGCCCAACCATGGAGCCAGATAAGTGTTGCACCACACACTCAGACCCCACTCCGGGATACTGTGCCTTTGATCCTCCCTCGACACAGGCTGTTTCTCCCCTTCGCGTTTGAGGGGCAAGCATATCAGTACAAGTTCCTCACCTTCGGGCTGTCGCCTCGTGTCTTCACCAAGGTCGTGGAGGCAGCCCTCGTCCTGTTGAGGGAAAGAGGCATTCACATTCTCAACTCCCTCGCGACTGATTCATGTTGGCCCAGTCTCGAACACAGTCTTGCAGGGATGGGGTACTCAGCCACCTCAGCCGGTGGGTGCTTACAGTCAACTGGGAAAAGAGCAAACTCTTCCCCGTGCAGAGGATCTCTTTACTCTGTCTTGAGTGGTCCTCACTGCATTGGCTTTGGTCAAGAAGGTCAGGGATCTGCAGGCATTTTCAGTCGACAATACGTGCCTAGAATTCAGGCTGGCTGACTCTCACATTGTCCTGAGGCCCCGGTCTGGGTATGTGACCAAAGTTCCCACCACACCTTTCAGGGATCAGGAGGTGAACTTGCAAGTGCTGCCCCAGGAGGAGGCAGACCCAGCCATTGCTCTGGTCTGTCCCATTTGCGCTTTGCGCATTTACGTGGACCGTACGCAGAGCTTCAGGACCTCAGACTAGCTCTTTGTCTGCTTTGGAGGACAGCAGAAGGGAAACGCTGTCCCCAAACAAAGACTTGCCCACTGGATACTGGAGGCTATAGTCTTGGCATACTAGGCCCAGCGTTTACTGTGCCCCCTCGGGGTGAGAGCACACTCTACGAGAGGAGTGGCATATTTTTGGGCATTGGCGTGGGGCGCTTCGATAGCAGACATCTGTAGAGCTGCCAGCTGGGCAACACCTAACACGTTTGCGAGATTATATAATCTACATGTAGAGCCTGTGTCCTCCCGTGTACTTGTCTCAGATGGTCAGTAACACTGGACCCGCTCGGTGTCGATCACGCTTGCTGCTCCATTCCCCTCTACGGACTGGATTCATGTGCTTAAGCACTTCTCAGTTCAGTTTCCCTTTTGGTGAACCTTGTTGAAGTTACCCCCTGGGCTAGGTTGCCCGTATGTAGTCATTCCACCTTCGGGTGATCCCACATGTGTATTCTTCCACAGTACGGCTTCCCTCACGGTAAACCTGTGTCTCTGCTGCATAGTGATCTCACCCCAGGCAGGCTGAGTCTACCGCATGGACTTTCCATATGTAGCACTGCCCTATGGCCAGTCCATATGTATAACTTCCACATGATACCTCCATATGTAGGATGTTGCTTCCGTAGCGTTCCCCTACTTGGGTATGCTTTCCAAGTGTTATCCAATACCCCACTGTACGCAACAGCAGTGGTGGACACCTCTGCCTAAGCCCTGTCCTATCTTCCAGCCCAGCTGGTGTGGGGGGACTTGCTGGCTTTCACGGGACACTGGAGGGGTCAGCAATAGTGGCATTTTCCATTTGGATCCCAATTTGTCAGTCACTGATGTAACATCAAATGTGACTGACTGAAAGGGAATGTCTCAGTTACGCATTTAACCCTTGGCACACTGTCTCAGCTCTTCAGCGAAAAACTAAATGTGCGACTGCGCGTGCTCTCCTTACAGGCACATCTCAATAAATTAGAATGTCGTGGAAAAGTTTATTTCAGTAGTTCAACTCAAATTGTGAAACTTGTGTATTAAATAAACTCAATGCACACAGACTGAAGTATTTTAAGTCTTTGGTTCTTTTAATTGTGATGATTTTGGCTCATATTTAACAAAAACCCACCAATTCACTATCTCAACAAATTAGAATATGGTGACATGCCAATCAGCTAATCAACTCAAAACACCTTCCTGAGCCTTCAAAAAAGTTTGGTTCACTAGGCTACACAATCATGGGGAAGACTGCTGATCTGACAATTGTCCAGAAGACAATCACTGACACCCTTCAGAAGGAGGGTAAGCCACAAACATTCATTGCCAAAGAAGCTGGCTGTTCACAGAGTGCTGTATCCAAGCATGTTAACAGAAAGTTGAGAGAAAGGAAAAAGTGTGGAAGAAAAAGATGCACAACCAACCAAGAGACATGCAGCCTTATGAGGATTGTCAAACAAAATCGATTCAAGAATTTGAGTGAACTTCACAAGGAATGGACTGAGGCTGAGGTCAAGGTATCAAGAGCCACCACACACAGACGTGTCAAGGAATTTGGCTACAGTTGTCTTATTCCTCTTGTTAAGCCACTCCTGAACCACAGACAATGTCAGAGGTGTCTTACCTGGGCTAAGGAGAAGAACTGGACTGTTGCCCAGTGGTCCAAAGTCCTCTTTTCAGATGACAGCAAGTTTTGTATTTAATTTGGAAACCAAGGTCCTAGAGACTGGAGGAAGGGTGGAGAATCTCATAGCCCAAGTTGCTTGAAGTCCAGTGTTAAGTTTCCACAGTCTGTGATGATTTGGGGTGCAATGTCATCTGCTGGTGTTGGTCCATTTTGTTTTTTGAAAACCAAAGTCACTGCACCCGTTTACCAAGAAATTTTGGAGCACTTCATGCTTCCTTCTGCTGACCAGCTTTTTGAAGATGCTGATTTCATGCCCACACTGCCAAAAGCACCAAAAGTTGGTTAAATGACCATGGTGTTGGTGTGCTTGACTGGTCAGCAAACTCACCAGACCTGAACCCCATAGAGAATCTATGGGGTATTGTCAAGAGGAAAAAGAGAAACAAGAGAAGAGAAAATGCAGATGAGCTGAAGGCCACTGTCAAACAAACCTAGGCTTCCATACCACCTCAGCAGTGCCACAAACAGATCACCTCCATGCCACGCCGAATTGAGGCAGTAATTAAAGCAAAAGGAGCCCCTACCAAGTACTCAATTCATGTACAGTAAATGAACATACTTTCCAGAAGGCCAACAATTCACTAAAAATGTTTTTTCATTGGTCTTATGAAATATTCTAATTTGTTGAGATTTTTGTTAAATATGAGCCAAAATCATCACAATTAAAAGAATCAGACTTAAAGTACTTCAGCCTGTGTGCATTGAATTTATTTAATACACAAGTTTTACAATTTAGGTTGAATTACTGAAATAAATGAACTTTTCCATGACATTCTAATTTTTTAGATTCACCTGTATATACCTGTGCTGCTGCATGATATCTTTCCCCTTCTTATTATCAACATGGTGGTGGTTATTCCTGTGAAAATGAAAGATATTGATATGCTGTATTTCTGGCTTCTGTTTACTTCCTTGTGTCTCTCTCTGCTGATTATAACACAGATATTCATGGCACACTCTGTAGATGATGTTTTGTCTGGGATGTTCTCATGCTCTTGATATTTAGTGAGATGGTGAATGTGCATTCAGCTGCTTCAGACCACTAGGTGGCACCGAGCACACATTATCAGGTCACTGCAACCTTAATGAACATACAGCATCTTTCTTTTGGGTGAACAACATGCTTACTTCAAAAGAAATGTGTGATTGCAGTCGTGATTCATCACCGGTACTCCACACGCTAACCAGATAGATCACATGGCACTTTACTCCAGCTGGGACTAAATGTATGTGCTTTACTTGTTTCTTAAGCAAATCTCAAAATCCAAGCTATATCAGTATAAGTCCGTGTACCCTCTGGTCATTTGATTTTCTATTTAAAAAGAAATAAAGAGAAATGAGAAATGGTTTGATTTTTGTTTTTTGGTTTTGTTTAAGAAAAATGAAAATTTAGCTGGATATTTTGTACTTTTGTTCATGGGTAAAAAATTAGATTATGCTTTAATATTTGTTTTGAAACGCCCCTTTCATCCCTTCTGTACTGCACCAATACGCGGCAACCGCGAGTTCAGTTAATTTTCAACAGGAGAGAAGTGGCGGGTAAGCCGAGTTTATTAATCCTGTGGATTCTTTGATAGCGGCACTTACAAGATTTTAAAAAATCTATGTTTTCATGGGTGTTGCATGTTATTGACAAAACAGAAATTACTTTATTCATAACCAATAAAACGGCATTTGAATTTTACTGTATGTGATTTACTGTATGGGGAAGTCATGGCCTAGTGGTTAGAGAGTTTGACTCCTAACCCTAAGGTTGTGGGTTCGAGTCTTGGGCAGGCAATACCACTACTGAGGTGCCCTTGAGCAAGGCACCGAACCCCCAACTGCCCCCCGGGCGCCGCAGCATAAATGGCTGCCCACTGCTCTGGGTGTGTGTTCACGGTGTGTGTGTGCACTTTGTATGGGTTAAATGCAGAGCATGAATTCTGAGTATGGGTCACCATACTTGGCTGTATGTCACTTCACTTTCACTTTTTTCAATTTTTATTACAAAGTTCGTAGATCAGGAAGAAGGAGGCGGGAACCGGTGAACATTTAAACATAAAATGGGCCAGTGGATCAGATTATTACTTGCCTTGCCAACATTTTCATAAAAAATATAATTGTTGCCTTATCATTTTTTTTTATCTGTGTTATCTTGGATTCTAATAAATAAGCTTATATGAAACCAATATCTTAGATACCAATTAAATTTTACAATTTACAATTTCGATACAACAACAAAAACTGCTAGCCTGACAAATATAAAGTTCAAACATTATTAAAGACAAGTGAACAGTCAGTAAATAAGAACAAATGAACAAATTACAAACAATAGCACAACTGAATATAAAGAACAAAGATACAAATAAAATGACGTTTAGGATTTTATGTTTGTAGATTTTCAGGTACAGAAACTGAATAATCACATCTAAAATAACATAAATATTCTTCACTGTGTTGCCATTTGAAATTAGTGTTAACCACTGCATCTTAATCATGGATCGATCGTCACATACATTTTTTTTTTTTTTTTTTACTTCTGGCGCTCAGAGTGATTGTACAAAAATGAGAGGTGCCCGGGGGGCATAAACAACATGTTAAGGCACATTAAGCATTTTCTGTGTGGTGCACTGGACAGTGCAGAGCCGTGAATACACAATAGCTCTGTGACTGCTTTGGAAGTTTAGATGACAGATTCTCTACAAAATGTGCTGTTATGTGTGACATAAATTTACACTCAATGAAATAAGCCCCTTTCACACTGCACGTTGGTCCCAGAAAATTGCCGGATTGCCTTCTGTGTGAATGCAAACACGTCCCTGGATTGATTCCATGATCGAGCCCGGATTGGGGACCTAGTAACATTGCCGGGTTCAGTCCCGGAATATAAATGATAAGATAATAACAATACTAATTTTATTTTACAGAAAACTATTGTTTTACAGAAAACTGCAAGGTTACATGTTAACATACAGGCCAATAACTGTACATCATATGACACTGTTATGATAAATTTCTTTGACAGTAATTTCTAAATTTTAATCAGGAGGAATGTAAAATCAAAAACAGATTACATGTCTTTAATATGAAATATGAGCTTTTTATACATCAGCTGTGGAAAAAAAAAATCCTGTACACTTCTATACATTAGAGAAAAACATGGATTATCATATGTTTACTGTATTTTCTTTTAGATAGAATATTAATGCCCAAAATAATTTGCTAAAACCATCCAATCGTAGAGTTAATTCATGATGCGGATTCCCATCAGTCTCAGAGGGGAAAGTGCCGTGTCTATGCACTTAGTAAAAGTGCGTGGGCCAGGGACAGCCCGAATGGCAGGACTGTGTATTGATAGGCCACTCCCTCAACTGCGAATCTCAATAATGGTCTGTGATGGGGGGCTATCTGGATGTTAAAGTATGTATCATTCAGATCCACAGAAAATAACCAGTCCTCGGGACATGCTTGCGTGAGGATCTGTTTCAAAGTTGACATCTTGAATGGCCATAGCATGAGCAAGTGATTTTTATGTCTGAGATTGAGAATATGTCTAAGCTCGTCATCTTTGGAATGAGGAAGTAGGTGCCATAGAAGCCTGACTCGCTGTTTGCTAGAGAACCATCTCTATAACTCCTTTTGTTCCTTGGACCGGATAACGTGAGCTTTGTTCTCTCATACTGAAGTGTGAATAATACCTCTGAAGCGAGGCAGTCTGTGAGCGAACTAAAGCGAGTAACCTCGTTCTATGGTTTTTATAAGCCAACTTGACATCCCAGATGGCTTTCAATTCCGCAAGAAGTGCAGAAGAGCCTGTGAGGTCTCCTGTCCTGCAGTGAAACACTCAGCAAGCCCATCTATGGCTGGGCTGAACAGTCCCTTGGGCGAGTTTTTTGAGCCCTGTTTTCTAAGGCCGAAGTCATTGTGCAGGGCTTCAAAGGATGTGCTGCATGGGCTTTCAACCTGAGGGCCAAGGGTGGGCACAAATGAGCAGCTACCACATCTTCCAGAAGGGGGAGCTTGCTATAACCTTTCTCGTCAGCCATGGATTTCACAAACATGAACCAATCAGGCTTCAGTACCAGAGTAAACAGGAGTTTCCCCTTAGTGTCAAATTTGTATCTTGATTCATTTTATTAATGATTTTTTTTTAGAACTTACTTGGTGACCCAGGCATGGCAGCCAAATCCAATGGTCTAGTTGCATATCGCCACAATCTCTAGCGAGTGTGGGCATAGACACTTCCAGTTTTCCTAAACGCCAGTCCAGAGACCCAGAGAAATCCAAATATTACCTTCTATATACAGTCGAGGCCAAAAATATTGGCCCCCTTGGTAAATATGATCAAAAAAGGCTGTGAAAATTCATCTGCATTGTTAATCCTTTTGGACTTTTATTTAAAAAATTCACACAAAATCCATCCTAACATTGGATAATAAGAAATTTAAATGGGGGGAAATATCATTATAAAATAAATGTTTTTCTCTAATACACATTGGCCACAATTAATAGCCCCCTTTTATTCAATACTTTTTGAAACCTCATTTGCCAGTTTAACAGGTCTAAATTTTCTCCTATAATTCCTGATGAGGTTAGAGAACACCTGGCAAGAGATCAGAGACCATTCCTTCATCCAGAATCACTCCAGACCCTTTAGATTCCCAGCTCCATGTTGGTGCTTCTTCTCTTCAGTTCACTCCTCTTGTTTTCTATAGCGATCAGGTCAGAGGACTGGAATGGCTATAGCAGAAGCTTGGTTTTTCAATTTAAGTTTTCAATTCAAGTTTATTTGTATAGTGCTTTTTACGATACAAATCATTGCAAAGCAACTTTACAGAAAATTAAGTTTCTACAATATTTAGGAGTAGCTTATCAGTGGTGACTGTCAGTTTATGTGTATACGGCAGAAATGTTCAGAAAAATCAATAAAAGACGTAAACAAACAGATGATTAACACTATTAACAGCAATTATGCAATCAAACTTATAGCAAAATGTGGTAGTTCTGTATGTTGTCTCTGGGTGAGCATCATCTGAGGTCCTCTGAGGGGTTGGCATCATCTCTTCTCAGGTGTTCTGGATCCAGACTGGAGCTTGTGTAAATCCTAGTTACGGCAAAACAGAGAGGCAAATAGAGACATAATTAGCGTAGCTGCTGTTCCAGCCAAGTAAAATTAATTAGTTTAACCCAAGCTAAAGAATAATAATGTGCATTTGATCAGATATAACTGCAGTCCAAAATTATGAGATACATTATTTGAATGCTTGGCCAAAGAGGTGTGTTTTTAATCTAGATTTAAACAGAGAGAGTGTGTCTGAACCCCGAACATTATCAGGAAGGCTATTCCAGAGTTTGGGAGCCAAATGCGAAATAGCTCTACCTCCTTTAGTGGACTTTGCTATCCTAGGTACTATCAAAAGTCCAGCGTTTTGTGACCTTAGGGAGCGTGATGGGTTGTAGCGTGGTAGAAAACTAGTTAGGTACGCAGGAGCTAAACCATTAAGGGCCTTATAAGTAAGTAATAATAATTTGTAACTGATACAAAACTTAATAGGTAGCCAGTGCAGAGACTGTAAAATTGGTGTAATATGATCATATTTTCTTGACCTGGTAAGGACTCTAGCCGCTGAATTTTGGACTACCTGTAACTTGTTTATTGAGGATGCAGGACAACCACCTAGCAGTGCATTACAATAGTCCAGTCTAGAGGTCATGAATGCATGAACTAGCTTTTCTGCATCAGGAACAGGTAACATGTTTCGTAGCTTGGCAATGTTTCTAAGATGGAAGAATGCTGTTTTTGTAACATGGGAAATATGATTTTCAAAAGACAAGTTACTGTCTAATATAACACCCAGATTTTTGACAGTAGAGGAAATAACAGTACATCCGTCTAATTGCAAATTGTAATCTACGAGATTCTGTGTAATGTTTTTTGGTCCAATAAGTAATATCTGTCTTAATAGGAGAAAATGATTGGTCATCCAATCTTTTACATTTTTAACACACTCTTTTTTGAGCTCAGTGACCCATTTCTGTGTTGTTTTTGAGGTTTGTGTTTGGGTTATTGTACAGTTGGAAGATCCAAACATGGCCCATTATAAGATTTCTAACAGAGTCAGTCACTTACTGATTTTTTTATCTGTTGGTATTTGATAGAATCCATGATGCCATGTATCTAAACAAGATGTCCAGGACCTCCACCAGAAATATAGGCCCACAACATCAAAAATACAGCAGTATATTTCATTGTACACATGGGGTACTTTTTTTCTCTGTGTTCACCAAACCCATCTATGGCAGCCCACAGAACCGATTGCGGGAAAGTTGTGAAATTTGGTACACTGATAGAGGACAGTGTCAACATTAACTATAGCAAATTTGGAGTCTCTAACTCCAACTCTCTAGCGCCACCACTTGTCCAAAATTTCAATATCTTTATGCTAATAACTTTTGAACCATAAGGCACAGAAGGAAAATTCTTTTTTCCTCTGAATCCTTCGCTCAGGCCGAGTCGAATGGACCCCAAAATTCAAAAATCGGTTTAGTTTTTTCGCTATTTTCAATTGTTCGAAAAACCTACTTTTTCGAACTCGTCCTAGACAGTTAGTCCGATTTTCACGAAAATTGGCTCAGATCATCTTCAGATGATGCCGGCAAAAAGTTATAGAATTCAAGTTGATTCGTCCCACCGTTCTCGAATACCACGTGAAAAAATTCTACGAAAAGCATGCAAAAATGCTTGTGAGGCTGTAACTCCACAACGGTTTGGCGTATTGAGACCAAACTTTCTATGTGTTATAACAAGCATGACCTGAGACAACCTGCAGTGTTTCGACACAGCGCCACCTAGTTGTCAGGAGATATGAAAAATGCATATTTTTGCTTATAACTTCTGAATGGTTTGGCCAAAAATCACAAAACTGATCTCTTTAGATTCAGTGGGTCATGTCGAGTCGAATTATGTCCAATTTTCCTGTGTCAGCCATTTTAGGTGTCGGCCATTTTGAATTATGTTCTAAAATGCTTTATTTTTTGAACGCATTATCGTATCGTTACGAAAATAATTACAAAAATCTTCGGCTCCATGCCCTGAAGGTACTCAAAAAGTTTGGTGGCAGCGCCACCTTGTGGTCAAAAGTTATGATGAAATTTAGAAAAATGCTAATAACTTTTGCTTACATTAGCCTATTGTAATCGGACTGATGTTGATAGATCCTTGGATCATACCGAGAACACCGATACCAATTTTACCAATATTTGCTGAACTTCCTGTCCACCATTTTGATTCATGTTGACAACCTACTTTTTCGAACTCCTCCTAGACCATTTGTCCGATTTTCACCAAATTTGGCTCGGATCATCTTCAGACAAATCTGGAAAAAAAAAAATCAGCACATCAATTTGGTAACAGCGCCACCTATTGGCAAAGAGTAATAAACCATTTATTAACCTTTAATTACAAAATTTCCAAAAATGCTAATAACTTTTGATTGCATTAGGCTATTGTAATGAAACTGGTCTCAAAATATTCCTTGGGTCGGGCTGACAACAGACATATCAATATTTTAGTAGGAAATTTGAACTCCCTGTCCGCCATTTTGATTTATGTTAAAATCCTACTTTTTCTAACTCCTCCTCAACTGTTGGTCCGATTTTCACCTAAATCGAGTCAGCTCATCTTCAGACTGTGCTGAAAAAAAATTGTTATGCATTTCGTGTCGATTGACAAAACTGTTTTCATACAGCACCGTTACAAATTTTAGGCACGGTGCCAAAATGGTTCTGAGGCTCTATCTCTACAAAGCTTTGACATATTTGCACCAAACTTTGTATGTGTCATTGTCACCTCACACTGACCATGGCTCATCAATTTGGCACCTATTGGTCAAGAGTAATAAACCATTCATTAACCATTAATAATTACATTTATAACAATGTTAATAACTTTTTATTGCATTAGCCTATTTCAATGAAACTGGTATCGAAATATTCTGTGGCTTATGTCGACAACATAGATACCAAATATGCCAGAGTAAGATGAACTTCCTTTCCGCCATTTTGATTTATGTTGAAAACCTACTTTTTCGAACTCCTCATCAACGGTTGGTTCAATTTTCACCAAAATCAAGCCAGAGGATCGTCAGACTGTGCTGACAAAATGTTATGGATTTTGTGTTGATAGACAAAACCGTTTTCGCATACCACAGCAACGAATTTGAAGTATGATGACAAAATGGCACTTGTACCTGTATCTCTGCAGTGCTTTGGCATATTGACACTAAACTTTGTGTGTGTCATTGTCAACTCACAGAGAACACACCACATCGATTTGATAACAGCGCCACCTATTGGTCACACTTGATAAGCCAATAAATCACGCTACTAGAAGTTGTATTTATGATTTTTCCACCAATACAATTACAATTATCCTAAAATTGCTTTTATTGCTCACTGTTGCATTTGGTCTGATGCTCCATGCCATGCTTAGCTCCTCAACTTGCCGCTGGAGTGCTTGGGCCTGTAATTGCTGCTTGCAGATATATTTTTTTAGTTTCATCTGATCATAAGTTTTCAAGGTTTTCTGAACCAGAGACCAGCATTTTCTGCAATTCTCCAGCTGTGACCCTTGGAGAGTCTTTAGCTACTCAAATTCTCCTTCTCATCGCACATTAGGACGATATAGACACACATCCTCTTCCAGGCAGTTTTGTGACATTTTCTGTTGGTTGGAAATTCTTAATTATTGCCCTGATGGTGGAAATGGGAATTTTCACTGCTCTAGCTCTTTTCTTAAAGCCACTTGACCAATTTGTGAAGCTCAATTATCTTTTGCTGCACATCAGAAATACATATATTCTTTGGTTATTCTCATTGTGATGGATGATTAAGGGAATATTTCATAAATATCTATTTCTTAGTTCTGCACAAACATCAGTTTGTTCCATCAAGGTTTTCTCAATATATCTTAATAATTTAAAGATTTGTTTTATTTGTTAATTAATGCAAACATTTTGTAAAAATATACTGTATGCGCTGCTTATAGACACCAGACAGAAAATGATTTATGCATCAGCTTCTCATTTTCACAAAACAGATAAATATTAATAAAAACACACAAGGAAATACAAACACCAATGTTTTAATAAATGCAAACCTTCTAGAATTAAATTATGTTAAAATGTACATATACAGTTATAAATATGATTACCAAATAAGGTTAATAAAACACACATTGAGTCCATGAAGCAGAAATCTCTGAGTGTCTCGTTTGACAGTCACAAACCTTATGATCTTAAAAACAACAGTCAGAACAAAATCAACTCTCGGAAAATATACAGTTTTGCATATTTGAGTGGTTTGTGTTTGAATGAAGAGATCTGTGGATTTTTACCAATCACTGACGCTGAACCGCATGATCAACAGAAGAAAGAATGAAGCATTCTCTGCAGTGTGTCTTGATGAATTTCCACAAAGAGGTACAAGGTTTTCTCTTGTATTTGATATACCACTATCCGCTATTTAATTTAAAAACATTAATTATACATATATAACCAAGTTCCTTGTGAAAGTTTCCCCTTACAGTGAATGCGAATGTCACAAAGACCGGAAATAGGCATGCCCACACTCACGCCATAACGTGCACCTAGCTAACTGATGCTATTTCACACATAGGTGAATTTATTTCTACACAGAAGAAAGCCCTGTCTAGGCTCTGCTCTGGAGTAGTTTGTGCCGAGCCATTCGTTAGTCTGCTCGCTTGATGAGAAAAAAGAGGAGATGTATTTGTAATAAACACTTTAAGAATCCATACAGCGTAGGACTATTATTCTGCTGCCCAGAACTGAGGAAGAACTGATGATGGCACGTATTGATCTTCAGGTGACCAATCAGCAGAAAGGGGCCCTTGATTCCCGGCCATGTGTAGAAATCGAATATTCAAGCTCTTTACTGACTTTTCTACCCCTGAATGCAAAAACAAAAAATCAAGCCAAATCTTTGTTATTCAGTTTTTTGAAGAAATGAAAAACTAAAAATTTGTCATTTTCTTATTTCATTATTTAATCAAAAGAATGAATGATACACAGATTTACATCCTATATTGGTTGAGATGACTGATTTACTGCAGAAGCGGGCTGTCGACAGGCATGAAACCACCATAGACACTTTTCAAAATGATTGAGACGGCCAATCAAATCAAAGCGGGCATGACTTTACGGTTCACAGAAACCAAGCACAAACTCCAATGCAACAAACAGTCTGAGGAAAGAGAAGTAGCTAACCATTTAATATTTCACAACTGTTTTATGGCAGAAATATTAAACGACCAATAGTAATATGCACTAATGCCAACTACTCAACTTTTTTGTCACATTTTGCCATTTTGAATTGAAAATATATGTTGTAATTGAATTGATTTGTGTTATTCATAACTGGATGAGTGGTTTTCAGCATATTAGGTTTAAGTTTCTAGGTTATAGTTTGATTTGGTTTGTTCAAGATGTGGATACGGCCTTGGTTGTCTCTGATTTATTGTACTTTATTTTTAACCGTACACAAAAACTACAGAATATTATCCTGAAAATATAGAACAAGACAAAAATAGAGCTGCAGGGAGGGCAGAGAGATGCAAGTCTTCACATAATGACAAAACACAATGCTGTTTTTGTGTTTGTGTATGAAAGTGATGTTCCTCAGCAACTGAGCCCAGATATATACAGGACAACAACCATAACCCTAACCATAAACCAGCCATTACTGATCGCCTGTGTCAGCTGACGAGAGACTGATGAGCTGCTGGACTGCTGTGAACTCAGTGCTGGTTAAGACCACGTCTCTCTCTTCTGGAGAAAAATCAAGCTCAGCCCATTGGTCTCGCTCTCTTTCTGTCTCTCTCTCTGTGGAAGTAGGCCATGTAAAGATAGGCTTCAAGCAGCCTAAATTCTGACCCCTAAAATATCAGCAAGAAACACACAGCATCATTCCGTCACTGTATGTTTGTGTGATGCTTCATCGTTTCTGCTCTTTAGCTAATCACAGATCTGACGGTTGCTGTGGCGACGGGGCCAGTTTCTTCCAGCCTGTTGTGTTGCACGTCACAGGAAGTGCAGTGGATCCTCTGACATCATAGTCAGTGTGTGTGTGTGTGTGTGTGTGTGTGTGTGTTTGTGTCTCTCTGTGTGTGCGTGTGTGTCTTTTCGGTTTGGTGCTGTAAATACAGTTACATTCATGTATGTTAAAATCATTTCAGTATGCATTTATTTTTCACCTCATTAACACCAGAGCTACACCACGCATCTGCTGGAACGCTTTGTTTTCTTTTTAGCGATTCTTCTGAAGAAAATGGAGAGAGAGAAAGACAGACAGACAGGTCACTGGAGACTCTCCTTTAATATGCCTGTCTGTCTCTCTGTGCTTGCTTATGGAGACTCAACCTATCTGCTGTAAAACAGAGACAGACAGACAGACAGACGGAGGACGAGAGCAGAGAATGTTGAAAGGAAACCAGCAGCAGCAGCTTGAGAAAGAGAGCAGCTGTAAAATGGGGGAGAGAGAGAGAGAGCAGCGTTGCCCTGAGATACAGGATGTCGTAATGAGACGGAGGAGCGCTACACTGCGGAGGGGAGCAGAGAGACGCACACAGAGAGAGACGGCTCATGTTTCCACCCGCAGCAGCGCAGATCCCCCCGCCCCCGTGAGCAGTGGTGCAGCCCGCTGCGCGCACAGATCTGTTATTGTGCAGTGCTGCAGAACACAGAGAGACAGACAGTGTGTGGGAGCCTCGCACTTTTTCAGCGTCATTCAGGAAACGACAGAGGCGGAGGACGAGTGCGAGCGAGCAGCTACAGCCGGACTGAGAAACAGAAAGGCGGCAGGGCAGCGGTGCTGAGAATTTCCTCACGTCTGCCGCTCTCCGGAGCGTGTGTCCTCCATCCTTTACCTTCCTGTGAGGAAGAGGAGGAGGAGGAGGAGGAAGAGTTCCCCCTCCCCTCGCGTTCAGCAGAACGCTCCGGAAAGAGAGAGAGTTTTATTCCTCCTTGGTTCGGCTCCGTTCTTCTCTCGGGAGCGAGCGGCTTGCCCATGTCCGTCAACTCAGAAAAATCCTCTTCCCCGGAAAGGTAACATCATCGTCATCATCTTCATCATCACACTCTCGCCTCTTCATCTACCTCCCTGTCTGTCCTGCTGTCCTCCATTTCATCCTCATCTGTCTCTCTCTCTGTCTGTCTGTGTACAGATCTGTTGTGTATGTGTGGGCCTGATATAAATGCAAACACAGAGAAACATTGTAATACATTTTATACTGTACACACACACACAGGACGGTCTCGATTTGGCATGAGCTTACAGACAGTGCTGCGCGTCAGATGCTGAAGCTCACGCAGCTTCACAAACTGTCTGAAACACCTGCTCGACTGTTGATCTGATGAGCTTGGTGCTGTCTTCTTTTGTGCAGCATTAATGCTGCATATATTGCTGCATGTGTCATCACACCACCGTTATTTGGGGCATCAGAAGCAGATCATACAAACACAGAAAGGGTTAATGGTGATTCTGCAGGAGTCATTTCTTTAATGCAGTTCACAGAGCCAAATGAACATGCATCTCAGATGATGTGAAAGTGCATTAACACCCACATTTAGCATCACGTGACGCACACACGGGGCTCGCTGAGGCCTGAATGAGTGTGAACATGAATGTCGAACTGCTGGATGTGTGATTGTGTGCCGTTTGTACAGCCGATGTGCCCTGAATACATTTCAGAAGCTGTGTGCTCATGAGTGAGTTATGACGTGTGATGTAACACTGACTGATGAACAGATGATGGATGGACAGATACTGTAAAGGTTAAAGTGTCAGGAAATGGCTCTTGTTGGCATGACAGAGATTCACCAGAGGATGCTTGTCTTGCCTAAAATTAGGCTGGACACATTTTTCTGAAGATATTCGGATGTGAATCTTGAACTTGTGAAGGTCTCCAGAGGCAGGTCACGTGAGCCTCTACAAAACCCTCAGTCCAGCTCTAATCGTGTGACCCAGATCTGATATGAAGACAAAACCAAGGACAAATGCTTCTCCAAAATTACCTCACTGAAACCAGCAGGTTATGGAAACTGACTGATCTGAGTAGCAGGCTGTGCTAGTAAGGACAGATAGTGAGAGTTCTGCGTGTCTTGACGTGCAGATTTCCGTCTTAATGGGCCAAATTTGTGTGTTCATGATAATAAGCATAAATATGATCATGACCGATCTGCCACAGAGAGTTAGCAGGCAAATCAAAAGATGTGGGTCATAAACAACAACAAATGCAGGGCAGAGAGGAGCTGTGTTATTTTGTGAACCGCTCAGACCTGCTGACTAGCAGACTAGACCCAGCGCATAGACCGAACCATTTGAAATTTCAGACAATCTGAAAGACATCATAAACATCTGTGGGCCAGATCTGATCACTGGGATCTCTGGTTTAGTTTCTAGTATGTGTCCCAATCAAAATCAGTCAGGTATCTTTCAAATAATTAATGTCATGAAGCTCTCAAACATGCAACTAGATCCTCCTCAGAATCACTCCTAGCAGCCCATTATACTGTAAAAATGCCTTTGTGGTGTTTATGTTAGCCGGTCTGACCAGAGTGTGTTTAACTCACACCAGACGGTCAGTGAACAGACTGAACAGACCACTGGCAGGCAGCAGAGATCCAAAGTTTATGCCAAATGAAATGTTGACATAATGCTAACAGCGTAATGAGATTAGGTCAGTGTTGGAGATGGCATCAGGTCTGACGATTAGCCCAGTCCAGCCTAGCATCTACACTAAATTACCCAATAAAATCTGAGATGATTTCAGAAAGCGTACCTTCGGGAAGATTTGTGTAGACAGTAAATCTCCAGAGTGATCACCAGATCAGCTGAGAGCACTACTGTGACTGTGAGGTTTTGTAGGCCAGTGTGAAGCGTGACAATATGAGAGTCATCAGTCTTCTGAATCTACCTACGGCTGTCATGTGATCCGGTTAGTGGAAATGACACCAGCCCATCAAAACAATCCTGACTTATGTTTTTTTCATATTTTTTTTACATATCAGTACACAACTTTGTATGTGTGTGTGTGTGTGTGTGTGTGCGTGTTTTTGTGACATATCAGGACACAACTTTGTATAATGTCATGGGACACATGACACAGGTATTACATGGAGAGGGTGCCTTATGAGGACATAACCCATGTCCCGATTTTTCAAAACACTTATAAACCATACAGAATGAGCTCCAGAGACCCTTACACATAGTTCAGCTGCACATTCTCCAGTATAAAAAGTCCTCTTGTGTTCTCATTTGAGTAGGTACTGTGGAATGTGATTTATTGATTTTATGTATTGTGTATTATTTTGTGTATCCCTACCAGAGTGCAGATGCTTAAAAGGATTGTTCACAGAAAAGTTTTCTTTCTGTCGTCATTCACTTGCCCTCATGTCTCAGAACTGTAGGACTTTCTTTACTCTGTCAAACACAGCAGAATCTGTGTATAATATACATATAAAACATATATGAGGTTTCTGTAAAGACCTCTTTAACCCGAATGTATTGTGTGCTTTGGCATTAATTTTATTTATTTTTTTTAATTAATTTTTTTATTGCATTACCAATACATAGAGGTACTCATTCAAATAAAAATTGGTGAGGTAACCAAACAGATTTTGGACCGCGTGAGATGGAATAATCCAGTAAACCAGTAAATAACCTGACAAATGTTCTTATTTCAGCTGTAGAGTACTAGTCACTGGTGGTTAGTTGCGTTGCTGTATGTGTCGTTGTAAACAGTTTTCTGTCTGGCTGATTAACAGAAGTGTGTCTGTTTTAGTGATAATTAATAAAAATTAACTAGTAGTAGTAAATATAGATAGAATAGATGGGTGTAATGATTAAATTGAATTTTACATGGTCCTGGACTCTTGATTGGTCAAGCAGGAGTGCTGATGTCACTGTGCGTCGCTCTGTGTGTGTGTGTGTGTGTGTGTGTGTGTGTTTGTCAGTCTGTGTGTTAGTGTGTGTTTTACAGTGCCTCTTTTTGCAGATGCATCGATACATCTGTAGGGTTACAGTTAGCTTTATACTACCATCTTGTTTATTGAACTATATAATGAAGAATGCTTTATTCTGATAAATGTAACTCTTCAATGAACATTACTGCTGTTGTTGCTGTTTTATAGAAGCATTTAGCCATCTGAATCTCTTTAACGCTCAAGTAGCTTTAGTGTCATTTATGTTATATTGACATCTCTGATCTGTAGACATCAGCGTCTGCCACTGAAAAACATCCACTGACACGTGAAACTGCTGAAATGAGAAGAAGATTTGTTGTGTGTGAGTGTGAGTTCTGGACTGCGTGTGAATTGGTCATGAGATTCCTGGCATCACTCTCGTTCCCTGAACGCTTCTCAAAAACAGATAGAGAGACAGAGAGGGAGAGACAGACAGACTGTTCAGGAAGCAGAAGAGCAAACATCCCTCCATCATTATGGATCGTAGTCACTCTCATTCCAGCAGGACTTTTGGTTTAGCGCTCAGTGCACTGCGATTACGGCATCGAGCCAAACGCAGGTAAAGAGAGAGAGTGTGTGTGTGTGTGTGTGTGTGTGTGTGTGATTGGTTCCTATACAAGACAACCATGGTGAGACTTCAGCTAGATAATGAGATCTAAACCTAACTCATCTCAGCCAATCAAAACAGCTCAGATACATGACAACTCTGCATACAGCCTGTTGAAGTTTTTGGATTATAAACCTCTCTAACACACAATCTCATTTCCTCTCTGTCTTTGTGGACTCGGCACACGCCGGGCAGAATGTCACACCAGTCTGTGACTGTGATGTGATTGAGGGGTGTGAATGGAGATACTGAACTAGATTTGTTCACAGGAACGAGTTAAATCTTAAAACTTCCATTTGTGGACAACTGGGATGTCCTTGTTTGTATACACACACATTTAGACATTTAGCAGACACTTTTATCCAAAGCGACTTACAAATGAGGACAATGGAAGAAATCAAATCAACAAAAGTGATATGCAAAGGCTATAACAAGTCTCAGTTAGCGAACATGAACAGAGGTGTGACGTGCATTCTTTTCGGCTCATTAAAAATGTATTTTGCTGCCATGTTCTGGATTAATTGTAAAGGCTTGATAGAACTGGCTGGAAGACCTGCCAAGAGAGCATTGCAATAGTCCAGTCTGGACAGAACAAGAGCTTGAACAACGAGCTGTGCAGCATGTTCTGAAAGAAAGTGCCTGATCTTCTTAATGTTGAATAAAGCAAATCTGCAGACAGTTTTAGCAATGTGGTCTGAGAAAGTTAGCTGATCATCAATCATAACTCCAAGGTTTCTGGCTGTTTTTGAAGGAGTTATGGTTGATGTGCCTAACTTGATGGTGAAATTGTGATGAAACGATGGGTTTGCTGGAACCACAAGCAGTTCTGTCTTGGCAAGGTTGAGTTGAAGGTGATGGTCCTTCATCCAGCAAGAAATGTCTGTTAGACAAGCTGAGAAGTGAGCAGCTACCGTCGGATCATCAGGATGGAATGAGAGGTAGCGTTGAGTGCCATCAGCATAGCAATGGTATGAAAAGCCATGTTTCTGAATGACAGAACCTAATGATGCCATGTAGACAGAGAAGAGAAGTGGTCCAAGAACTGAGCCCTGAGGCACCCCAGTAGTTAGATGTTGCGACTTGGACACCTCACCTCTCCAAGATACTTTGAAGGACCTATCTGAGAGATAAGTCTCAAACCACTGGAGTGTGGTTCCTGAGATGCCCTTTGCCAGTAGGGTTGACAGGAGGATCTGGTGGTTAAGTGAAGTGACATACAGCCAAGTATGGTGACCCAAACTCAGAATTTGTGCTCTGCATTTAACCCATCCAAAGTACACACACACAGCAGTGAACACACACCCCGAGCAGTGGGCAGCCATTTATGTTGCGGCGCCCGGGGAGCAGTTGGGGGTTCGGTGCCTTGCTCGAGGGCACCTCAGTCGTGGTATTGCCAGCCCGAGACTTGAACCCACAAACTTAGGGTTAGGAGTCAAACTCTCTAACCACTAGGCCATGACTTCCCCATATTAACCATGTCAAAAGCTGTGAACAGATCCAGCAAGATAAGTATTGAAGATTTGGATTCCGCTCTTGCCAGTCTTAGGGCTTCAACAACTGAGAGCAAGGCAGTCTCGGTTGAATTTCCACTTCTGAAGCCAGATTGATTCCTGTCAAGGAGGTTGTTCTGTGTGAGAAAGGTAGAGATTTGGTTGAACACAACTCGTTCAAGTGTTTTTGCAATGAAAGGAAGAAGGGAAACTGGTCTGTAATAGTGGAGTTATACGAGACTGTCTATATGATGAGGGGAAAACACCAGTATTGAGGGATATGTTAATGATGTGAGTGAATGCAGGTACAACTGCAGGAGAAATGGCTTGAAGGAGATGAGATGGAATAGGATCAAGCGGACAAGTAGTAGGATGATTAGAAAGGATGAATTTGGAGACTTCTGCCTCAGAGGAAGAGAAGGATGAGAACGTGTATGTTTTATGGGCACCCTTGGTAAATATGATCAAAGGAGTCTGTGAAAATTAATCTGCATTGTTAATCCTTTTGATCTTTTATTTGAAAAATTCACAAAAATCTAACCTTTCATTGGATAATAAGAATTTAAAATGGGGGGAAACATCATTATGAAATAAATGTTTTTCTCAAATACACGTTAGACACAATTATTGGCACCCCTACAAATTCTTATGAATAAAATATCTCTGAAGTATATTCCCAATCATATTCACAATTTTGAGCACTCCAGGGTGAATTATGAACATGAAATTATACATCCAAGGCTTCCTGTTTCACAGAAATATAAAGAGGAGGGAAAACAAAGCCCAAATTCCCTTAATCATCCATCAAAATGAGAAAAACCAAAGAAGTATATTTCTGATGTGCAGCAAAAGATAACTGAGCTTCACACATTAGTGAAGTGGCTTTAAGAAAAGAGCTAGAGCAGTGAAAATTCCCATTTCCACTATCAGGGCAATAATTAAGAATTTCCAACCAACGAAACTGCCTGAAAGAGGACGTGTGTCTATATCGTCCTAATGCATGGTGAAGAGGTCAGTTTGAGTGGCTAAAGACTCTCCAAGGACCACAGCTGGAGAATTGCAGAAAATAGTTGAGTCAGAAAACCTTAAAAAAAATGGTCAAACAGCACCTAAATCACCACATGTTGTTTGGGAGGGTTTCAAGAAAAATTCTCCCAGCTCATCCAAAAACAAACTAAAGCATATTCAGTTATCTGACACAACTGGAACTTCAAATGGGACTGGCTTCTATGGTCAGATGAAACTAAAAAATTAGCTTTTTAGCTGCAAACACATAACATGGGTTTGGTGAACACAGGGATAAAAGGTACCCCATGTGTACAATGAAATATACTGCTGTATTTTTGATGTTGTGGGCCTATATTTCTGCTGGAGGTCCTGGACATCTTGTTTAGACACATGACATCATGGATTCTATCAAATACCAAGAGATAAAAAATCAAAAAGTGACTGACTCTGTTAGAAATCTTATAATGGGCCATGTTTGGATCTTCCAACTGTACAATAACCCAAAAACAAACCTTGAACACAACACAGAAATGGGTCACTGGTCACAAAACCAAGCTTCTGCTATAGCCATTCCTGTCCTCTGACCTGAACCCTACGGAATATGAGAGGAGTGAACTGAAGAGGAGAAGCTGGGAATCTAAAGGGTCTGGAGTGATTCTGGATGAAGGAATGGTCTCTGATCTCTTGTCAGGTGTTCTCTAACCTCATCAGGCATTATAGGAGAACATTTAGACCTGTTAAACTGGAAAATGGAGGTTTCAAAAAGTATTGAATAAAAGGGTACCGTTAATTGTGGTCAATGTGTATTAGAGAAAAACATTTATTTCATCATGATACTTCCCCACATTTTAAATTCTTATTATCCAATGAAAGGATACATTTGTGTGAATTTTTCAAATAAAAGATCAAAAGGATTAACAGATTAATTTTCACAGCCTCCTTTGATCATATTTACCAAGGGTGCCTATATTTTTGCCCATTTTTGTATATATATATAAAAAAAAATGATAATTGATAATTATATATATATATATATATATATATATATATTATATTTTTTGTTGTTGTAAAAATGAATTCAGTATTTGGTGCGAGTTAGCGTTAGTCTATAATATTTATAATTTGTTGAACTTGTTGAATGTCCCCATTAAGCTGAGTGAACGTTTTTGTGTGTCTGCTTGTATTTTATTCTTGTAAAATGAATCTGATGTCAAGCTGGATTCTAAATTCATGTCTCTAGTTTCTATGGCAACAAGATGAAGGTGTTTTCTGAGACGGTGGCAGACCGCTGTGTGTTTCATAAACTCAGGCCTTCACACACAGTAAATGGAAATGTGTGTGTGTGTGTGTGTTTGTAGGCCTGACACACAGAAGGTTCCATCCACTCCTCCTCCTCCTCCTCCTCCTCCCCCTCCGCCCCCTCCTCCTGAGCCTGTTGCCCCACCGGAGCCAGAGGAGGAGATTCTGGGCTCTGATGATGAAGAGCAGGAGGATCCGGCCGACTACTGCAAAGGTACCGCACCTGTCTGTCTGTTTGTCTGACTGTCAGGAGAGCTTCCAGGTTTCTGTCCATGTTGAGTAAAAGCTGGACTGACACTGAGCTGATTTATGCCTCGTTCTTCTTAGGTGCATGAGTTTTCCGCCTCCAGTCCTTTCTGTCATCACTGAAAGTGAAATGTTAATTCTTGCAGTTTTAGTAGCAGAAACAATTCTCAGTAGTAGTTTGTCGTCTTCTCCTCTTGAGTGGAAATCTAATTATGCCAGAAGTACTCTTGGCTATTTTCACATAAATGACACAAACATACCATAGTAAAATATACAAGAAAAAAAAAAAAACAGGTGAAAGAAACGTGTAAAATGTGAAATGTGTAATCAAACTCAACCAATGGAAACAAATGTTAAAACAGACTAATAAACGTGAGTGCTGGTCTGAGGACAACAGCCGTACAGTTGAGCTGAAGGAAACATTAGCCGGATTCTCCTGTTTCTACAAGTACCATCAGTCGACTGTATCGTGTTTCTCTCATGCTGCAGGAGGTTACCATCCCGTGAAGATCGGCGACCTGTTTAACGGCAGATACCATGTCATCCGCAAGCTGGGCTGGGGTCACTTCTCCACCGTCTGGCTGTGCTGGGATATTCAGTGAGTGACCGCGTCACCAGTGCAGTCAGTCTGTGTGTGTTACTCAGTGCGAGTATAACCTGTGTGTTTGTGTGTGTGTCAACAGAGCGAAGCGTTTTGTTGCGATGAAGGTCGTAAAGAGTGCACAGCACTACACAGAAACGGCACTGGATGAAATTAAATTACTCAGATGTGTGAGTATCTCCCACACACATTGTTCATTGGGGGTTCTTGATAAAAATATTTGTGATTTCACTTAATTGTCCACCATGTCTCTGACACAGAGAATTGCAGACTATTTCCACTCTCGTGCCTTTAATGCCGGTTCACAGTCACTGCCACACAAGCACAGCTGAGGTCTTTATATACTGGCAGCGTCTGAAAGCTCACTGTTTCTTTGCTACGCTATCAGACAGCGACTTTGCAAGCAGCATGAAAGTGGCTCACGAAACTGATTTCAGACAGGCTTTTGAGGAAGCAACTTTTGAGGATTTAACAACACAGAGAGCTTTGGTGATAACTGGGCCAATATTTTAATGACTACAATACTAATTTCTCACTAAAAAATAAAATGAAAAGTGGAAACATTTGGTCAAAATCATACATTTACATACAAAGTGACCTCCAAGTCAAACTTTCAGATGCCATTTTTTAGCTCAGCTGTCATGAAATCGAATGCACAAGGATTGTGGGAAATCACAGGCAGTGAAAGACACATCAATGCTGCCTTCAAAACAATGAAGGAGTCTCAGTAGACTGGATGTGATGCAATCACTGGATTTAGACAGGTGTTGTTGCCTTCCTATTTGCAAATCACATTTTAATCATGATCCTGATTATTGAGTCTGTTGATTAATTAAACTTTTCCATCTGCAATATTTTCCTACTGGTTTTTTATTCTAAATTTTATGTTTTATTTTTTTCTTTTGACATTTGCATTGGTAAAAAGCCTCCACGAGTGTGGATGCTTGTAGTTGCCAAATATCAAGAGATTGAATCGCCCAATCAGAGCTTTTCTTTTTATTAGTCATTATTAGCCCAGTGTTTTAGTTAATCTCCCCAATCTGGCAACCATGTTTGCTTTTGTGGTGGCAGAATAGATGCACATAGATGGCCTCTGTGTCACAAATGAAGTATTTTTTTTTTTTTTTTTTTTTTTTTGTCTTTAGGAAAGCATTAACATAATTTTGGAAATTGAAGTTAATATTAGGAATTTCACAGGTTTAGCTTTTGAGACAATCTTTTACCAGACTTCTTAATGTAGAGACTGTTTATTTATATGATGAGCTAAATCGTAATGATAATAAATAAAAAGTAATAAATCAGGAAACTGGATGAGGTAAATTAAACTATGCATATGAGTAGAAGTTGTCTTGATCCGTGCTTGATCTGTGGAAGTGCAATAATTCTGACTAAATGAAAAAGTCGTCAAATATAATCGTGATTATACATGTTAAGCAAGATAGTGATTCTCAGCTTTCAGATGCAGCTGTACACACACCTGTCTCTCTCTGTCTGTCTCTCAGGTGCGTGAGACTGATCCTGATGATCCTTATAAGGACATGGTTGTTCAACTCATAGACGACTTCAAGATCTCGGGGGTGAACGGGATTCGTATCCTCACAGTGTGTGTGTGTGTGTGTGTGTGTGTGAGTCAGTGGTTTTCTTTAACTCAAGTTCTCAGACGTGTGCATGGTGTTTGAAGTTCTTGGTCATCATTTGCTCAAGTGGATCATCAAGTCAAACTATCAGGGTTTGCCGTTACCCTGCGTCAAGAGCATCATTAGACAGGTAATCACACACACTTCCCGAATCCTAACTGTGCCATGCACATAAACACAGGTCTCCAGCATCCAGTGGAAGTGAAGCACTTCATGAAACGACAGCATCGGCATGTATTTTGATGTTTTTATATTCAGCTGCCTGGAGATGGTTTAAGTTAATGAGATTCACTGTGGGCGGAGCTACAAGAAACGTGTCACAAGTGACTGACATAATGTCCTGTTGACTGCGTCCCACTTCAGAGGCTGCATCCTGCGAAGGTCACAGAGGTCGATCTGATCGTCCTTAAATGGGACGCTCTAGCCTACAGAGGACTGCTCTTGTTGCCAGCAGCTGTGACAGATGCGGCTGATGAGCAGCAGGAACGTTTGTATTGGTTTTAAAAGTGATATTCAACTGTCTAAAAACAAATTAGTCAAGTCAAGTCACCTTTATTTCTGTTGCACTTTATACAGTCCAGGCTGTTTCAAAGCAGCTCTACAGTGATAAACAAGAAATGAGTGATTCAGTGATGAATCATCCAGCTCAGTTCAGTTCTGCTCAGTTCTACTTGTGTCAACATTTAAGCTGCTTTAAAGTTTTTTTTTTTTTTTTTGTAACGTTAGATATCTGAATATGTTGAAACACAATACTTGTATTTAAGTGTAAAAAAAAAATTCCTGCTGGACTTCTGGACTGCGAAACATCCATCTGTTCTGAAAAGGAAGGATGCATTACGAGGCCATGTTTCAAGCAGTCTTCGGTTCTCAAATGCAGCCTCTGAATTGGGACACAGTGACACTCAGACAGTGACTCTGGTTAGTTGATGACGGTTCTCCTAACCACAGAATACATTGTTTGGTATTTTCAACATGAAATCAACATTTTATTTTCTTGATGAAGCGGTGGTTCAGTACGGACTAGATTCACCTGAGGAACGCTTGTGTTTGTTGTTTGGCTGCAGGTTCTGCAGGGCCTCGATTACCTTCACAGTAAGTGTAAGATCATCCACACGGACATCAAACCGGAGAACATCCTCATGTGTGTGGACGAGGCTTTCGTGCGCAGGATGGCGGTCGAGGCCACCGAGTGGCAGAAAGCCGGAGCGCCGCCACCATCTGGATCCGCTAGTATTTCATCTCTGCTTTCTGTCATTTTGATTCATGAATGATGAATGCAATTGGTGACGTTCTGACTGTTTCTCTGTTTGTTCGCAGTCAGCACGGCTCCTCAACTCAAACAGGTCAGTGAAGGAAACCGAAATTCTCACACAGCTGTTTTACTGAAGAAAGAGGACAAATGACCGCCATCTTTAACACATAAAACTGTTGTTTGCTGTATAGTTGTACATATCACATACAAGAATATACAATTCTGATCTGTAGATATTTGTGATGCGCATTGGTTGAACTGTAAGATGTGATCCGCAGTATTATTTAGAGTGACCAGCAGCATTTAGGAACTGGATAGTGACTCCTCCGGCCGAGCAAACGATGAGAATTCATCTGCTGAAGCGCGAGAGACAGAGTGCATAAAGCCTCCAGCGTGTTTGTCTGAGTTGCCTCCTGTGGTTTGATGCCTCCTGCAGGTGGGGAAGATCTCCAAAAATAAAAAGAAGAAGCTGAAGAAGAAGCAGAAGCGGCAGGCGGAGCTGCTGGAGAGACGCATGCTGGAGATCGAAGCCCTGGAGCGAGAGGCGGAGAAGCAGAGAGCCGGCGGAGGGTTAGACGCCACACACGGTCCCATCCTGGCTCTTGTGGACAGCGAGGATGATGAAGAGGATGATGAGGATGCCGATGAGGACGAGGAAGCCGAGGGAGAGAAGGAGCGGCCTGTCAGACTCACCAACCACACATGTGTGTTTAATCCAGATGCCATCTTTTGTAGAAAAAAAGAGTTGTAGATGATAGTAATGGATGGCATCGTTAACATTCTGATGTCTTTAATATAGTTATCTGTTGGTTTAAGGATGTAAACAAATACTGGTTCCCTAGACCAAACATCTCCATTTAATCTGGGAAACGTCTCATTTCTCCTGTGTGTGATCATCTTCAGTCCCTTGTTTAAATGTTTGATCATTTGTTCCTAAAGCAGGATCATAAATGCAGCGCTGTCTCCAGTGTTCAGCATTTGAAGTAACACTTTCTGTTCACATTGTTGGCCAAGGATTTCTCCTTTTTTCCTGCAAAAAAGACATTTTATACAGCCAAACGTGCAGTGTGATGGATAATAGTGTGACTGAAGATCGCTCAGTTACATTATAGCACTAGGTTCTAATGGATAAACTGCTGGAGATGATCATATGATCAGATTCTCTGGTCAGGACTCCAGCTGCTGCATTTTGAACCAGTTGAAGATGGTCTGATTTTCTATGATTGCATTAGACTCCAGTGAGTCTTTTGTTGATGAATCAGATCACTCTTGCAACTCTTCCGAGAGGTTTGTCTCCTCTTATAAGCAAAAGCATCATGTTCCATTAGTTTGTTCAGAAAATTTCTTCATTTTGCTGTAAATTCGTTCTTTATTTAACTTTATCTTTATTTTGTAAGACGGCTTGTTGTAATGGTGTTTTCAGAAGGTCCCAGAAACTCTCTGAACCGACAGAACATTAACTTTCTTTGTATTTTTGTTTGTCATCTTTGCAATGATGAAGACAACATAAAGTTTGTTTTTGTTTGTTTTTAGTTGATGGCTGTCTAAAATGTTTCCTCATAGAAATGTCTCTGTCTCTCAGGTGCGGAGCCGGATCAGGATCAGCAGGAAATAGAGGAGAACGAGGAAGGTTCTGACGTCCTTCCCGCCACCAACTATCCCACTGAAGAAGAGTCACATACGTGTGCACACTCTCCAACTGAGCAACAGAACACTGCTGAGAACGAGTGTGAAAACTCAAAAGAACAAGAAGAGCAGGATGGAAATGAGGATGTGAGAGAGGAAGAGGACGATAAAGAGGAGGAAGAGGAGACAGAAGCCACACCCTCACAGAGCACAGAGGAAGAGTCAAAGACACAAGAGTGTCCAAACAAGGAAGAAATAGATCCACCGAAAGTGACAATAGAGAGACAAGAAGATGAGGAGGAGGAGGAGGAGGAGGAGGAGGATGAATACGAAGATGAAGAATATGATGAGGAGGAGGAGGAGGAGGCAGATAATGAAGGCCAGGATCATTCCAGGAAGGACCACAATGATGCCTCTAAGACGAATGGTCACGTGATCATGTGTGTGCAGGAGCATCTGTCACCCAGCGTGCCGCTATCCTCGCCTCTCCTCTGCCCTCTGGTGGAGTCGGAGATCAGCACGACCGACCGCGATGCTTCCGACGCCTCGTACGAGCTCTACAATGGAGAAACCGGACTGACGAACGGAGCGCGGCACCGTGGCACCACACCACGCTTCCCTGAGCTTCCTCTGGATCCCGAACCGGCCGACTGCGAGCACGACGAGGCCCAGGCGCTCAGTGGCAACACGGACCGCAGCCGAACGGTGTCATCGTCCAGCACCGGAGACACGCCAAAAGGTCAAACTTGCGCATGCAATTCACACATGACTACTGTTTACTGTGAGCAGGTTAATAAGCTCTCTGTCTGTCTCTGTGTTCATCTGTCTGTCTCTCCGTCTGTGTCTCCATTTGTCTCAATGTCCGTCTGTCTGTCTCTCTCTCTGTCCTTCTTTCTGTCCATTCGTCTGTCTCTCCATCTGTTTATCTGTCCATCTGACTCTCCGTTTGTCTCTCTGTCTAACTTTCCTTCCTCCCCTCCCACCTTCCTCTATCTCTGTTTGTCTCTCTGTCTGTCCTTCTCTCTCTGTCTCTATGTCTGTCTATGTCATCTGTCCATCTGACTCTCCGTTTGTCTCTCTGTCTAACTGTCTGTCTGTCTCTCCGTCTGTCCTCTCTCTGTCCATTTGTCTGTCTCTCTGTCCACCTGTCTCTATTTCTGTTTGTCTCTCTCTGTCTGTCCTTCTCTCTCTGTCTCTATGTCTGTCTCTCCATCTGTTTGTCTGTCTGTCTCCCTGTCTGTCTCTCTGTTTGTCTCTCTGTCTGTCCTTCTCTCTCCCTGTCCATCCATCTATCTCTATGTTTGTCTCTCCATCTGTTTGTCCATCTGTATCTCGTTTGTCTCTGTCCATTTGTCTGTCTCTCTGTCTGTCTTTCTGTCTGTCTCTGCCTGTTTGTCTATCTCTCTGTCCATCTTTCTGTCCGTCTGTTTCTCTGTCTGTTTGTCTGTCTCTCTGCAGTGAGGGTCAGAGCGGCTGATCTGCTGGTGAATCCTCTGGATCCGAGGAACGCAGACATACTGAGAGTCAAAATAGCTGATCTGGGCAATGCATGCTGGGTGGTAAGACATCCTACAAAACACTTCGACTGGCCATATGATTGTAAATACCTGTGTAATGTTGGACGTGAGCTGTGTAATCAATGCACTTCCAGCACAAACACTTTACGGAGGACATCCAGACGAGGCAGTACCGCTCCATCGAGGTGCTGATCGGAGCGGGATACAGCACTCCCGCTGATATATGGAGCACGGCCTGCATGGTGAGCATCCGACAGACCGACATGCGTCTGCCGCACCTGCCTTTGTCTCCGTGATTAAGTTTGATCTGTCTGTCGTCCACAGGCATTTGAGTTGGCCACTGGTGACTATCTGTTTGAGCCGCACTCTGGTGAAGACTACTCTCGTGATGAAGGTACCTCTCAGCCTGTCCGCTTTTACTCTTCCTGTCGGATGCTCAGAATGGCATAGTGATCATAACTGCACACTTTAAAGCCACTGTCTTCCACACGTTTGCCATGACTCTTCTTTTCTATAAACAAACAGCTTTGTTGTGACTAGGCTTAGGTTTAGTCAGACAATATCACGATTGATTTTACATCACTACACATTCACTGCTCTGGAATCCATGAATGAGACTGACTGATGTGAGACTGGATTCAGTGGCATCAGAGGCTTACGAGACGCATGTGACTCACCGTGACGCTCCTTTAACAAGAGGATCTCTGATTCTGTGACCAGTGTGATTTTTAACAATATCTTGACTCATTTTATTTTTTTTAAATTAGATTAAAATGGCAAATATTTACTGGACAGTCCGTCAGTCGTTACCTTAAATAGCAAGCCTGATGTGAAGGAAATACCAGCTGACTGGACATGATCCCACTAATCACACAACTGCTTAATGAATATATAATGAATAACGAATTAACGAATAAATGGACATGAGATATTGATGTAAGTGTGAATGTTCTTATATTATGTGGAGGAAGAGAAAGAGACAACAATCAGAATCAAGTATTACACAGGGCGGGTGAGCCACTGTTACTTCATCATTTCTGAGCTAATATGCTGACGTCATGATTAAAACCAACACGTGTGCAGCACGCTGATATGCCATTCTGAACACATCCGCTTCTGTCATTCGCTCTGATCCCCGTTAATCTTGATTCTGTCCTTTGCTGTCACTCGAGATGAAGATGAAAGCTCTGCATAACTGTTAGCATTCAGATGTCTGAATGTGTTTAGTGTTTTTTTAGCCGATACTAAACTTCCGCTTTCTCCCTTCTGATCCCTTCCTCCGTATTTTTCCCATCACGCTTCCCTCTTCCCCTCCTCTTCCTCTTCCTCTCTCCCGTAGATCATATAGCTCACATCATAGAGCTTCTTGGCTGCATTCCTCGACACTTTGCTCTTTCTGGAAAATATTCCCGGGAATTCTTCAACCGGAGAGGTAGTGTTAGAGACAGAGGGAGGACGGACGCGAGTGCTGCCGCACACACACACACACACACTCACTCAGACTGCAGCTTTATGGCTTGATGTTAGAGGGGTCATGAAATGCATGTACACTTCTTTACATTATGTTTTGGAGGTCAGTTGGCACAGTTTTTTTCTCCAATTTTCAGTATAGTTGAAAATTGTATTATTTTTCATCCTCATTTTCTCTCCATTTCATTGGGCATCATCACTGTCAGAAACATCAGCAGTCGTCAAAAGACTGGGCGCTGCTGTAGCTTTTAATACAAGATATTGAGAAAAACTGGCAACATAATTAAGAAAAGAGACAAACAAACAAAAATATTCTTGTTCATTTTCATAAGGTTAAAAATAAACTTCAGTCACACGTTTCCAATAGTTGAATCTGTTAGAAGGATAAGCTGAGTTTTTAGAGGTGCGGTTTGCATTGGCATGAAAACAATGTTTTTATTGTAGAATAACACTTTATGTGCAAATATCAAGGGAATTTAGATTTTCCATTTCATGACCCCTTTAATGACGGTCGGTCCTGCAGGTGTCTGATCTGAATCGGGCTGGTTTCAGACCTGTGTGTGTGTGAGCGTCCGTCCTCCTGCACCACTGCATGAATAATTTGTGTTGTGTTGTGTGTGTGTTCGGGGGTCAGACCACATCGCTCTGATTATGGAGTTACTGGGAAAAATCCCCCGCAAGATCATCGCAGCCGGAAAATACAGCCGTGAGTTCTTCTCAAAGAAAGGTAATGCTGACAGTCTGACTTCCGGCTCTGCCGTTCAGGAGTGTTTCATCCACTCCACTGAGCTTGTAATTCACTTTATCAATGGTTCTGCTCCAAGATCTGTTTTTCTTCCGCTCTGTCGTCAGATACAATATGAAATTCCAACACCGGGATTGGCCAATGCAGATCACTCAAATATATAGCTCAAGAGCCATTTTTACCACGAGTATCGGCCCAAAATCTGTCACAATCACTGACATGAATAAACCACAGAAACACGACTGATATCATTCAGTCACAATGCCATGTGATTCATTCTCCCTCTTTAGTTAGTTCAGTAACATGAATACCTAATGAGCATCTGTGAGAATCTCCCGCAATTATTGGAGAGTAAACAGTAATCGCTGCTATCAACAGCGCTGAAAATAATCACAGCAGCAGCTAGCTAACCGGTTATGGTTTTCAAAGTCAAAGACGCTGGACCTCCCTCAGACACAACGTTCAGGCATTGATTCTGGCATGAATAGTGTGGGTAGGTCTTGCAATAGTAATGTGGGTGGATCTTGTATTAATAAGTCGGCAGATCTTGCATGAATAGTGTGGGCGGATCTTGCATTAATATGTGGGTGGATCTTGTATTAATAGTGTGGCCCTGTCTTACAGTAATAGTGTGGTCTTGCCAATCTTAATAGAGTAAGACTAAGGTCTTGCATCAGTGTTCGTCCCTGCTGCAGCAGCTGCTGATCTGGTGCGTCTTTCTGCAGGTGAGCTGAGGCACATCACCAAACTCAAGCCCTGGTCTCTGTTTGACGTGCTGGTGGAGAAATACGGCTGGTCGGCTGAGGACGCCGGTCACTTCACGCACTTCCTGCTGCCCATGCTGGAGATGGTGCCGGAGAAACGGGCCTCCGCTTCAGAATGCCTCAACCACCCCTGGCTGAACTCGTAGCACTTTCATCCCTCAGACTCATCGACGCCCCCCGGTGGCCCCGTCCTGAACTGCAGCCCACAGGAAGAACCAGAGAGAGGAGGCTGTCAGAGGGGCGAGGGTGGGCTTCAGCGCACACACACACACACACACACACACACACACACGGGAGAAACGAGACATCTTCATCTCTCATCTGAGAGACGAAGCTTCATTCACCGTCTTCCTCAACAGAACTGACACATTTTACAGGCTGAAAACAGAACGTGAGATCATTTCGCATTATGCCTTCAGCCAAACTCTCGTGAACGCCCTAAAAAAACATATATAAGCTCACACAGAGATTAATATATTATGTGAGCGATCAGTCTGTGATATACTGATTTGTCTCAATGACTGCGAATCTCACTGACGCAGCTGTGAATATGTGTGTGTGTGTGTGTGTGTGTGTGAACAGCACTAACTGCTAGTTGATGTTTCTGTCAAGAAGCCCACCTGAGTCCCTGGAGCCCTGCCTCTTTTGCCCCACCATGCAATCAGGTTCTGAGCTGTTTACAAACCTCTCTCTCTCTCTCACACACACACACACACACACACTGCCCTGGGAAATATGAATCCAGAAGACAAAGAGACACTTTGGTTTGTGGAGAGCAAACAGATGGACGTTAGCGCCAATGACTGTTCCCCGTCTGGTTTAATGTTTTTATTTAAAGCTTCGATTCTTGATTCCGACAACAACATTCCTGATTCTCCAGCGGTGCGACGCGCTCGCTTACGCCTTCTCTGCACTTTCTCCGGCAGGACGGGCATCTCGCTCCGGGGCTTTAGTTTAATGAGGCTGCACTTGTGTTTGTACTTTTTGTTCAGGGAAACTTACCGATGTACAGAGATCCAGCAAACTGTCCAAAAACTCACAACTGCTTGAGCGCAAGATAAATACACACTGCTGTTAGGAGACGGTTGTCATGGAGACGTGCACGTGGATGGTCGTCATGGAGATGTGCTGCAGCCGTTTCTATGGCCTCACGCTGCTCGAAATACATCATCATCATCATCATCATCATCATCACAGTTAGTCCAGTTGCCTATTTTCGCAATAAGAGTAGATGGTGAAATATTTTTAAAAATATTTAAATTCATTTAAAAAGTAAAGCAGTTCTCTGATGTTGTGACAGTGACAGAGTTTAGTCGTAATAAGGTGATTGTGTTTCGTCTATTTTCAGATATTTTATTTCCTTTGTTTTGTTTTTTATTTGGTTGTCACTTCCTTCGTGGCATTGACTCGTGCTGCTCTGTGAGGACTCATGTGACAGTCATGAATTTTATTGAACATTTTTGCAATAATAGTGATTATGATGGTGAATTTTTGCACCGGAAGCTCCTGTTGTGTCTCACGCAGCCACGCTGACTGTTCTTCCCAACGTCGACAATTGTGTCCTTGTTTTTCATCAACAGATTTAATAAAATTGTAAATTAATGGATTGCATTGCCTAAACATTTCCACCCTTCTTGTTCTGGTCTTGCTTGTGAGTTTCATTTATTATGAGCAGTGTTCCAGCTCTCTGTCAGTTAGTCAGTCAGTACAAAGACTATAGAATACCCAAGACGTGTCGCTCGTATAGTTTTAACTGGAAACATTCAGTGCTCAGTATGGCTGCTCTATCGAACGAAGCCCCGCCTTCTGAGTAAAAGAGCCAATGGCTAATCAGTAAAGTCAGCCTGCAGCTGCCGTTAGAAGTCCTGGTTGCTATAGAAACAGTCAGCATTCTGAGACGTGCGCTCAGGACTTCACAAGCGCACTGGATGGTCTAGCCTGAAAAAACATGCTTTTAAAACCGCTATTTGAGCAAAAGAAACAACATTTGTGAGACAGTTGTTGTCAGATTTCATTGGTGATTTCAAATATGAAATGTATTTGTAATCTGTTTTGGAGAACTTAATGTTTCCCCATTCAAAGAGACAAGAGCAGCACTTTGAGATGAACCCCACAATCAGGCTCTCAAGGAGCTGCTGGAGCTGACAGGAGACCTGCTAAGAGATTTCAGAGTAGCGCTGACAGACATGACTCTCTTTAAATGCTTTAGTGTTTTTTTTTTTATATAATTTTTTTTATTTATTTTTTTATTAATATTATTCTCAATAATTTGACAGATGAAAGCTTTTTTGTTGTTACCTCATCAATACATACTATATACAGCTTTCAATGTGTGCCAACAGCAGGAAAGTACACTGGTGAGGAAAACAGTTTGATTGTTATATATTTCTCTGTGCTCTGCTTTCAAATGATGTCAAGATTATACGACTGGTGAGTTTGAATAACTGCTATATTACAGGTTCTTTCATAACTCTCTCAAATGAGCTTCAGGCAGATGTAGGATGTGAACACAAAATGAATGAAGCCGACAGTTTTTCCACTTCTTTTATTAGCTAAATTATTTATATCAACACACCTTTTAACAATATTTAGCCAGGTCAGCTTTATTTCTATAGCACTTTATAGAGTAGAGGTATAAACAGGAAAATAATAGATTCAATAATGCAAACTTCATCAAATATGAGGCTGTAAAGCAGCTCTACAGAAGACAAAAACCACTGCAGTTATTCAGCTCAGTCAGTTTGGTGTTTAGTATTAAGTAGGTTGAAATAATTGCACAAAAACACACAGCACCTCCAGCTGCAGAGCCACAGAAAATAAGCTTCACACAGAAGAAATATTAAAGATGGCTATTGTAATGGTCAGTCATAGGTTTATCGGACTCAAGTGAAAGCCGTCCATCAGCCTCAGGCTCCTTCAAAAGAGTGCAGGGACCCGAAAAAAGAAAGTAAGTTACTAATTATAATGCTTTCATTTCCACCACAAACAGTGATTCAAAAATGAATTCTATAGAGAAAGCCAGCAAAGAACATTACATTGTCAGATTATCACTGATGTTGGATGACGAGCCATGAGACAAGAGATCAGTTTACAGGTGTATCTTTTACTTGAGATGCAGGAGTTCAGACAACCTACTACAACTTCTCTGCGATAACACACTCTCACACATGCATTAAGGCGAGCTTCGGGAACTGGGATTTTAAACCAACAGAACACTTATGTTCTACAACTGACTTCAGTCTAGCGCGAATTTAAGCACTATCAACAAAACAGAACCCTCCTGTTATAAACGCTGAAGCTGTCTATGCACTGTTTGATGGATGAATCTCTTGTATCGCACGCACATTTGCACTTTGTTGTTTCTGAAGAGAGAATCCAGTCAGCGAGCTCATGCACTAAACAGAACTTCAGCGTTTCAGCGATGACTAATCAGAACGCTTTTCATAAACTCAACGGAATCGTGTGGGATTGGTTATACTGCGCCGCACTGTAAAACGCATAAACGAGTCTGACGCAGCATTTGCAGATATAAAGCTGCTTTTCCACTGTCTCTGGCGAACCAATCATATGCGTATGCAGAAAATTCGGATCCAATTTGAGCTTCAGATGTGTTAAAATATTTGAACTTCTGTGGCTAGACTGTATGTGATCTGCATCTAACCGGATGTGATGTATTCTATTACAAACTATTTACTATACAAACGAGTGTAAGGTTAGAATTACTAATATTTTGTTCACGTTAACATTATTCTTTAAACGCTTTCTGTAAAATGGTGCTTTAGAATAATTATAGCAGAAATAATTATTTTATAATTATTAAATCATTATTTACATTGATTAGCCCCATAAAACCTACTGTTTTTATTTTGGGGGTCATTTGATTTGTGATGATGCATTCATACATTAATTATATTCATTAAAATGATTCATTTTACCATGGTGAATATGCAGAGGTAACGGCTGCTGCATGGCCAGTTTGAAAGTTCTGTGCCACTGCCACTAGAGGGAGAAATGCGACAGTCCTGTCCGAATATCGTATGCGGTGGAAAAGCGACCCAATACATCAGTGAACCGTCAGACTATGCAGAGTTACTTCCTGGTTTTAGATAAGCCAGCTCAGTCATTTCTGGTCAACTGTCAAGTCAAATCAAGTCAAGTCACCTGTATTTGTATAGAGCTTTATACAGTACTGGTTGTGTCAAAGCAGTTTTACAGTGTTAAACAGGAAAATAGTTTGTCAGTAATGCAAGAAGACAATAACAGTCATTTTTCACCTAAGTCAGTTCATTGATAATCCAGTGATGTCATCATCCAGTTCAGCTCTCCTCCAATAGTGTGTGCAATCAGTCAAGTGTCCCCAACTAAGCAAGCCAGAGGAGACAGCAGCAAGGAACCAAAACTCCATCGGTGACAGAAATGGATAAAAAACCTTGGGAGAAACCAGGCTAAGTCAGTGGCCAGTTCTCCTCTGGCCAGACGAAACCAGCATGGCATGGTTTAATATTAGCATAGATGCCATTCTTCTTATGGTGTGGCAAGTAAGTGTTGAACGACTTCTGATTTTTTAAAGTCGACTTTTATGTGATGAAAGTCGATTCAACTACAGTAGTCACTGGTGACGTCATTAATGAACATAAGCCTGTAGCTGTAAAAAACACCTTGTGCACAGCTATGGTATATGACACAGCACTGCCCATGTGGCTATTGCTCCTATAACAGCTCATTTTTATCAGTTATTTTGTCTTTGGGTTGTTATATTTCTCACAGATTTGTGCTCGTTCTAAAACAGATACAGATAAAGTAGCACAGTAAAGATTACATTTATATGAATGCATTAGTGAGAGCGATTGCGTGTGTGAATTCTACATGGCAGCGTCTCTCTAGTAGTAGCCCTTATGAAAAATAACCATGGTTTTATTATAGTAAAACTGTAGTAACCCATGGTTTTTTGGCGTGTTGACTACCATTTGTATAACCACAGATTTACTACATGCCATGGTTAAACTATGGTTAATATAGCAAAACCATGGTTAATTTGTGGTTACCATGGTTTAACTATAGTAACCATAGAAATCACATAACAATACAATTAAAACCATAGTTAATTTGAAGCTGTGGGATTTAGTTATTAAGAAAAAAATTATATAACTTTTCAGTTTCTAACCATATTGTATTGAGAAATCACAGAACAATACATTGTTCCGCTGAATGATATTTTTTTTTATTGTTGACAATACATTTCCGCGCTGAATGATTCTGTGCGTGCGATCTGCGCGCGATGTACGAGCTACTGTCTGTGTGTGCGTAACAGTGCAGCAGCATATTAGATTAGAACAGCGATGAACTTACTGGTACAATAAGCGGTTTAAAACGTGCATTCTCCCTTTCAATTTCAAGCATCCAGTAATATGATAATAATAATAATAATAATAATAATAATACATTTTATTTGTAATGCGCCTTTCTTAAACCCAAAGTGCTACAGTAATAAAGTAATAAATAAAATAAAACAAAAACACCAAAAGCAATACAACAATTCATTAGAGAAAGACAGTCTTAAATAAATGTGTCTTAATCAACTTTTTAAAAAGACCCAACGTTGGTGCATTTCTGACGGGCAGAGGAAGGACATTCCATAGCTTAGGGGCTTTGTATGAAAAGGCTCTTTCCCCATGGTCTTTAGCTTACATGATGGCTGGTGAAGTGAAAGAGAGTTAGTAGAGTGAAGAGAGCGTGATGGAGTATAAGGACTGATGAGATCACAAAGATACTCAGGTGCAGTCCCATGAAGTGCCTTGTATGTTAAAATAAGAATTTTAAAATCAATTCTCGCATTTACGGGAAGCCAGTGTAATTGTGAAAAGAACCGGTGTAATGTGTTCACGAGTAGAAGTACAAGTGAGCACACGAGCAGCAGAATTTTGTATATACTGAAGCTTGCTCAACGATTTAGCTGGAAGGCCAGAGAACAAGGCATTACAGTAATCTAACCTAGTTGTTATGAAGGCATGTATAAGCCTTTCTGTGTCTGTAAAAGAGAGAAAAGGTCTAAGTCAAGCTATGTTTCTCAGGTGGAAAAATGCAGTTTTAGAGCTGTGTTTTATGTGTGCTTCAAATGATAATTGTGGATCAAAAATGACACCAAGATTTCGCACCTGTGAAGTGGGGATTACTGTACAGGAATCAACAATCAAACTGATCTGCTCGGCCTTACGAGTAGCCGCCACTGTACCAATCTGCATCAGTTCAGTTTTGGAGCCATTCAGCTTCAGGAAGTTGTTATGCATCCAGATACTGATCTCTGCTAAACAACCACGCAAAGCTATTAATGAGCAATGGACATCAGGACTAGTGGTGATGTAAATCTGCATATCATCCGCATAGCAGTGATACCCAAAACCATGTTTCCTAATGATCTGCCCAAGTGGAAGCATATAAGTGTTAAATAATATTGGACCCAATACTGAACCCTGAGGAACTCCCTGTCGAACAGGCACGGTATCTGAATTGTAGTTACCCAAGCCAACGAACTGGGCACGATTCGTTAAATAAGACCGAAACCAATTGAGGACAACTCCAGAAAGACCCAACCAATTTTCCAGCCTGTCAAGCAGAAGAGAGTGACATATAGTGTCAAAAGCAGCACTGAGGTCTAACAAGACCAAAATACTGCATGCACCGGAATCCGCCGCGATAAGAAGATCATTTACGACCCTAATTAAAGCGGTTTCAGTACTATGCCCTATTCTGAACCCAGATTGAAAAGATTCTAAGAGACTGTTCAGAGCTAGGTGATTATTTTACTGAACAGCCACAACACGCTCAAGAACTTTAGCCAAGAATGGGAGGTTAGAAATCGGCCTGTAATTGATAAATCAGAAACATCACAACCAGTCTTCTTAGGGAATGGTGTAATGACAGCTATTTTTAGTTCTGGAGGAACAATTTCAAAAGTCAATGACAAGTTCACAATTGAAGTCATAAAAGGGCAGATTGATGCAAGGCAGTTCATAATGACCGAGCAGGGAACCGGATCTAAAATACTGGTTGTAGAGTTCATGGACTTCACTGTACTTATAATAAAATCATCTCCGACCATTTCAAAGTTTGAAAAGGTAGTAGTTGGGAAGTTTGAAGGCTGGATATTAACTAGCTCAAGAGGAGCAATGGTATTTAAAGTGCTATATATACCCTCAACCTTACCGGTGAAATAATAAAGAAACTTATTACACTGGTCAACAGAAGAATGAACAACGGCCTTAATTGGTTTGAGAAGATTGTCAACAGTCTTAAACAGCGATTTAGAATTTGTTGCAGCGTTACCAATGATGCTTGAATAGTAGCTCTTACGTGCAGTATTCAAAGCAGAATGGTAAGCAGACTGTTGTTCAGTGTAAAGAAACCTGTGCACCGTCAGGCCAGATTTTTTGTACTGCCATTCTAATTGTCTTCCGGCGGCTTTCATTAAACGTAAATCCGGGGTAAACCATGGACAGGGTTTCCTAAAAGTAACAAGCCGTTCTCGCACATGTGCGAACTTATCCAAAAGTGAGGAAAGCATGGAATTATAGTGCTCCACGGAGTTAGTAGTGGGAAGCCCAGAGACAAAAGTCGAAAAAAGAGTGAAGTCCATGTGCTTGATGTTACGAAATTTGATGCGCTCAGAAATGGATCGTGAAGACATAACATTTATGTCAAAAGTAATAAGTCTATGGTCACTTATACTCATGTCGATACTATCCAGAGATTGGATACCAACACCAGCAGAACATACCACATCCAATATAAGGCCCAGCCTATGGGTCGGAAAAGTAACATGCTGTTTAAAGTCAAAACCATCCAAAATGTCCAAAAAGGTAGCAGTTTTGACACAGTTTGGATTATCAATATGGAACTTGACATCACCAGATATAATCACACATGACTTGGAGCGCTTTCAGAGTATGTATTTATCTGTAATTTTAACTGTTTGGAAACGGTCCGTAAATGTGGAAGTCCTTCAAAGATTTGCTATCCTGTTGCCCCCTCTATAGGACTAGCGACTAGTCAACGTCAAGCTTAAAGTGTCATGGCAGAGCATTGAAGTCGACTAGTCGATTAATCGATTAGTCGGTGCAACCCCTAGTAGCAAGTACATCGGGTGTTATGGGAAGTGGTTCCGGTTGACCTTATAAATGCAGCCTAAAAATCCTTTAACGGATTTGATTATTAGAAATGTGTTAGTGTGTTATGTTTAAGCCAGGTTAAAGAGATGGGTCTTTAATCTAGATTTAAACTGACAGAGTTAGGTAGGTTATTCCAGAGTTTAGGCGCTAAATAGGAAAAGAATCTGTTAAATTATATTCAAATGCTATTCAATTAGTTTCATTTGAGGGCTGGATCATCGAATTGAAAATTTGAAGGGGGCCAAGGGGGTTTATGGGTGGGGGGGTCTATATAATAATCAATTAAAATGAAATGCATATTCAGCAGTAAAATGAATTAATGTTACCAACAGCAATGTCTATGAAAGGTTAACATTTATGATTTATGTTGTCTGTCAATCAAAAAAAAACAAACACATTTTCTGTAATTAATCGTGACTAATTGATTATTAATATATTGTCATAATTTCACACTGAACTGCCAAATGAATGTAGAAACAACATAAATATGGTATATTTCAAATGTGTGTTTAATGACATCTCTTTACCAAGTCTCTTTATTATTAACAAATTTTTGATAATACTGCTGAAGATGTCTAAAGCATCTTCCTCTCAATTTTAGCCATTAACTATAGCCATTCAACATTATAATTATTATAAAAATATAACAACTTTTAATTTAGGTGAATGTAAAACAATCTTCACATAAACTATAAATTGTATGTGCATAAACTATATAGATTAATCTTTATTCAAGCTACAAAAGTTAATCAGCGACTAGAACAGTTGAGTGATTTATCTTTTTCATTCCCGTGATTTCCATCAGACTTCAGCAAGTTTCACTTTAAAAGCAACACTGTCTCTAATCTGACGTGCATGATGCATATCTGACATATCCGTTTTTCTCCTAACTCTTTATGATTATTTTTGACTTTATAACTCATTTAAGACTGTGTTAACAAAATCACTTGCCAAAACTGTGCATTTTGACATAATTGTGTGTGTTCTTTTGTTGTTTGAAGTGCTACTGGCGCACTTGTCTCAAGCGGCTAGCCAGCATGTATGTTCAGCCGAACACGCAGACTTTCAACCTATACTGCATTTGATAATCACCTTCGTCCAGTCTGCGCTATTTCTCGCCAAATGTTATGACCGATAACACTGTCTTTGTACTCATTTAAACTAGAGTTGTGGATAGCTCATAACTCCCTTACACAAGCACTTGTCAACGCTGCCGTCTATTGATGTTGTGATCTTCGGTAGATCTCCTTAGAGTTACAAATGACCTGCTCTTATCATCTGATCGTGGTTGTATCTCTCTATTAGTGCTATTGGATCTTAGTGCTGCGTTCGACACTATTGACCACACTATTCTTTTGCATAGACTAGAACACTTTGTTGGCATTAATGGAGTGCATTAGCATGGTTTAAATCGTACTTATATGACCGCCATCAATTCGTAGCAGTGAATGAAGAGGTATCATATCGTTCACAAGTGCAGTATGGAGTACCTCAAGGCTCAGTACTAGGGCCATTACTCTTCACGCTTTACATGTTACCCTTGGGAGATATCATCAGGAAACACGGTGTTAGCTATTACTGTTATGCTGATGATACTCAGCTCTATATTTCTTCGCGGCCCGGTGAAACATACCAATTTGAAAAACTAACGGAATGCATAGTCAATATAAAAAACTGGATGACAAGTAATTTCTTACTGCTAAATTCTGAAAAAACAGAGGTGTTAATTATCTGACCTAAAACCTCTGCATGTGATAACTTAGAACACTGTCTTAGCCTTGATGGCTGCTCTGTCAATTCTTCGTCATCAGTTAGGAACCTAGGTGTGCTATTTGATAGCAACCTTTCCTTAGAAAGCCACGTTTCTAGCATTTGTAAAACTGCAATTTTCCATCTCAAAAATATATCTAAATTACGGCCTATGCTCTCAATGTCAAATGCTGAAATGTTAATCCATGCGTTTATGACCTCAAGGTAAGATTATTGTAATGCTCTATTGGGTGGTTGTTCTGCACGCTTAGTAAACAAACTCCAGTTAGTCCAAAATGCAGCAGCTAGAGTTCTTACTAGAACCAGGAAGTATGATCATATTAGCCCGGTCCTGTCAACACTGCACTGGCTCCCTATCAAACATCGTATAGATTTTAAAATCTTGCTTATTACTTATAAAGCCCTGAATGGTTTAACACCTCAGTATTTGAACAAGCTCTTGTTACATTGTAGTCCTCCACGTCCGCTGCTTTCTCAAAACGTTGGCAATTTGATAATACCTAGAATATCAAAGTCAAATGCGGGCGGCAGATCCTTCTCCTATTTAGCGCCCAAACTCTGGAATAACCTACCTTACATTGTTCGGGAGGCAGACACACTCTTGCAGTTTAAATCTAGATTAAAGACCGATCTCTTTAACCTGGCTTACACATAACTTACACAACTAATACACTTCTAATATCGAAATCTGTTAAAGTATTTTAGGCTGCATTAATTAGGTAAACCAGAACCGGGAACACTTCCCATAACACCCGATGTACTTGTTACATCGTTAGAAGAATGGCATCAACGCTCATATTAGTCTGTTTCTCTCTTATTCCGAGGTCACCGTAGCCACCAGATCCAGTCTGTATCCAAGTCAGATGGTCACTGCAGTCACCCGGATCCAGTATGTATCCAGACCAGATGGTGGATCAGCACCTAGAAAGGACCTCTACATTCCTGAAAGACAGCGGAGACCAGGACTAGACCCCCAGAGACAGATCCCCTGTAAAGACCTTGTCTCAGACGACCACCGGGACAAGACCACAGGAAACAGATGATTCTTCTGCACAATCTGACTTTGCTGCAGCCTGGAATTGAACTGCTGGTTTCGTCTGGTCAGAGGAGAACTGGTCCCCCGACTGAGTCTGGTTTCTCCAAAGGTTTTTTCTCCATTCTGTCACCGATGGAGTTTTGGTTCCTTGCCGCTGTCGCCTCTGGCTTGCTTAGTTGGGGACACTTCATTTACAGCGACATCGTTGACTTGATTGCAAATTATTACACAGATACAATTTAAACTGAACTGAGCTGCATGATGACATCACTGAATTCAATGATGAACTGACTTTAACTGTCATTTTGCATTATTGACACTGTTTTCCTAATTAATGTTGTTCAGTTGCTTTGACGCAATCTTTTTTGTTTAAAGCGCTATATAAATAAAGATGACTTGACTTGACTAGTATGATACGGTCTAAATCCTGACTGGAAATCTTAACAGATGCCATTTTTCTCTAAGAAGGAATATAATTGTGAGGATACTACCTAAATACTAAGGTAAATAACAATAAAATAAAAAACTTAATGGATCAATTTAATTTTAGAGTTATTGGGGAGGCGAATTTACACGTAAGTAATTTACCTGAAGCAATAAAACAGGGTCCAGTCAGTCCAGAATTGACTTCTGGCTATTGAGAGTTTTAACAAAGATGATGTAGTGGTTGATATTGCTTCTACTCCACTAACACATCATAAAACTATAAGTATTAATATTAACTTCTCTAATTAGTTTTATCAGTGGATCATATTGTAAACTCAACAATTCATTGCTACTGTATGATGAGGAAAGAAAAGAGATTGATATGAGATGATATATCCCTAGATTGATATGCAGATTTTGGGATAAAGCCAATAAGGAGAATCCTTTTTGCTAAAAATGGGAACTTTTTAAATTTGAGGTCACTAAATATTTTAGGACATTTGGCAGCCGAATGGCCAAATACAAATGAGCTGAAGAAACCAACATTATTGTTGAAATTACAAAATTAGCAAATAAGTGTCCATAGAGTTTATTAGATAAAGAGAAATGACTATTATTATTAGATCTGCAGATCAAACTAGTTTATATAGAAGGAAAGCTGAAGGTGCGTTTGTTCAATCGAGGAGACGTTGGGTTAAAGAAGGCGAACAAAATTCACAATACTTCAATTTAGAGAGACAACATATAAATAACAACATTAGTAAATGAAATGCTAATGGGGTTGTATCAAGGAAAACAAACTCATTTCTAGTCACTGTTGTGAATTTTATAGTTTTCTCGAACTGCATCTGATGCTATTCTGAGTTCTGTAGAGGTGACGAAAATGAAAGTGAACTCTGTGATTATTAATGATTTGGCATCTTTTTTGCTCCAAATGTCTAATGAAAGTATAAGTAATCAGTGCCGTCCTCCCACTTTGACTCAAGGATTAATCACATTAATATCTAAACCAAAAAAGGATCTACTTTTTCTTGATAACTGGCATCCAATCAGTTCATTCAATAATTAATAGAACCTTTATTTATATAGTGCTTTTAACAATACAGATTGTGTCAAAGCACTTTACAGTACTGAATGGGATTTCAGTGATGTCATCATGCAGCTCAGTTCAGTTTAAACAGTATCTGTGCAATCAAGTCAACGATATCACTGTAAATGAAGTGTCCCCAACTAAGCAAGCCAGAGGAACCAAAACTCCATCGGTGACAGAATGACTCCATCGGTCTCCGCTGTCTTTCAGGGCTGTAGAGGTCCTCTCTAGGTGCTGATCCACCATCTGGGCTGGATACATACTGGATCCGGGTGACTGCAGGATCCCCAAATCCAGGTGTGAAAAACTTGTTGCATCTTTCCCAAAAAGACTCATGGCTGTATTAGATCAAAAGGGTGCTTCTACTAAATACTGAGCAAAGGGTCTGAATACTTAGGACCATGTGATATTTCAGTTTTCTTTTTTATAAATGTGCAAAAACGTCAACAATTCTGTGTTTTTCTGTCAATATGGGGTGCTGTGTGTACATTAATGAGGAAAAAAATGAACTTAAATGATTTTAGCAAATGGCTGCAATATAACAGAGTGAAAAATTTAAGGGGGTCTGAATACTTTCTTTACCCACTGTATATGAAAAATATAATAAATCCAGCTGTCATGTCATGTGGTCTTGGGGGCCCCTGGTGGTCACAGGGCCCTGAGCAGCCAGCCGGCTCTTGTTAGGGTAGACCAAAATTATTGAATTCAGATGGTCTTCTTTTTGCATATGAGGAATTCTTAGCAAAAAATAATTTTCTCATACCGCCAAAGGAATTCACAACTGTTTTTGGAGCAATCTCTCCTAAAACATGTTTAAACAGCAAGAACAATTATCAGCAACTCTCACCCAGTCACTCCCCTACAAGTAAAATATGTGTTCCCTATCTTTCTAATAATTATAACAGCTCTTTTCCAGAAGGATGTTGCTTCCAAACCAAATGTAATTGCATATTGGAATCAGTTTGTTAGTGATGATTGAAAAAAAAAATAAAAAATCACACTCTTAATGTTAAAGCAGCAACTTTTAAACTCCTTCACAGAATATACCTTGATAAACTTTATTTACATTTAAAAAAAGATATAGATGTAATGCACAGCTGTTCATTTATTTTGGTGAAATGTACTTGATTTCATTGTTGACGAAAATGTCGTTACAGTGGAAGGACGCTCTTTCAGGCACTGTTATAAACTCAAGTCAAACAGACCCACACTTTATTTGTAAAAATTTTACTGGCTAAATTTAATATTCATAAACGTACATTTTCAGGAGAAAATCCATGTTTTACAGCATTTAAAAATGAAGAGAAGCATTATATTGAGGCTATATTTCCATCAAAGAAACAAAAAGCTAGTTGGATTTTGCAAGCTTGTGCACTCTTTAATGTACTCCTGTAATACATCTTATATCTCCACCTAGCACATGAAAATCGCTGTATTTGTAATGATTGTGTCGGCATTCTGTACCATAAATGAAAGTACATAAGGGCTGTAACTGCTTCAGTAAACCTGCTGACAAACCAATTCTTCACGTTTACGGACTCAAACGTTCCCATGCAGTCGCTTCACAGGGGGTCTTAAAAACACGGTTTATTACACAAGCTTAAAAGTGTCTCACCGGCAGGACGCAACAACTCTTCAAAGTTCATATTAAATTATATTTTAAACTAGTGTGAGTTAGAGCAAAGTAACTGCACAAACAAGTGAGTAACATCTGAAGCATGAACACCTCGGTCCTGTTCGCATCAATGAACATCAGTACGCCAGTATGCATACGAGAAATTAATCACGATTCCTCTGTGCATGTTAACACTGAGAAATAAAGACTTCACAACATCAGTGTTGGTTTTTTCCAACAATTTTATTAAGAGATATATTACAAATGTCTAGACGCCGCGAGGGGTCTTGAAGTTCATGCCGACGGGAGGCTGAGTCACCTGAAGATTGGACAGGCTGCCGAAATCCTGACGGAGAGAAAACACAGTTAGCAAGAGAAGTGAAGACTCTGTGTGCTCATGTTTGAGACCAGCGACACTGAAGTACGGCTAAACGAGCCGACGCTGTCCACTTAATACAGCAGCAGATCCTCTAAACGAAGCCCAAATCAGCAGTCAGTCATTCACATGAGCGACAGCAGCCGCGTCTGTCACCTCCTGCACGTTCATACAATTAAACCCACAATAACCCTGAAGCTAGAGGATTTATCCATGCGCTGCAAATGAGAACAAAAACATTCAAAGACAAGTGTGTGCGAAAGATCCAGGGTTTGTCAGGAACAGGATCCAGCAAACACGGGAAAGTCTTTCACTTCCTCTTCCTGTTCTATCGATGACCTGGAGACGGCGCTCCACAGTCACTTTCGAGACAGGACTGACGCGCGACTGAACGATTCTCACCAGAAGCTTGAGCATCTCCTTGGTGTCGGTGTCGACCTCGATGATCTCCTGGTCCAGAGCCGAGACCTGCAGAAACACATCATCATCATCATCACACACAGATACACTTCACACATCTCAGCTCGTGGTACTGTGAGAAAGATCCAGGGTTCGTCAGGAACAGAGTCCAGCTGACACGGCCTGGAGAGCCTCGGAGGACAGACGCACCTCGGGCACGTAGTTGTCCCTGCGCTCGCGCTCCTCCTCCTGCAGCTTGATGGAGATGCCCCTGACCGGCCCTCTCTGGATGCGCTTCATCAGGTGTGTGACGTACCTGCACACACACACACACACACACACACCTCAAACACACATCTCTAGAGGAGCACTGCTCGTAGCGCGTCTCTCAGCCAGCTGTGAGCTTTAACATCAGGACAAACACGGAGTCCAGAAACTCATCAACCGGACAGGAGCGCTTCTCTTCATTACATTCATCTCTTTACGTAAGCAGTAAGTAATATTTGAATACATCGGTCTTCAAAGCAAGTTTTACAGACACTGTTTAAATGTTCAGATTGAAGAAGCAAAGTGAGTTTCTCTCAGATCTGCTTCATGTGCAGCGGATTACGTGACACTGATTGAATAATTAAATGCATGAATAAAAACAGATTAATCCAATCATTTTTACAGTTTCAACTAAACAAAATCCTAAAGTTCAGTTTCAGTAAAAGCATGTGCGAAAGATTCAGGGTTTGTCAGGAACAGGATCCAGCAAACACGGGAAAGTCTTTCACTTCCTCTTCCTGTTCTATCGATGACCTGGAGACGGCGCTCCACAGTCACTTTCGAGACAGGACTGACCCGAGCGCTGGACTTCAGCTTCATGAGAAACTGATCAACATGAAGCGAGTTTGTGATCAGAACACATCCACTGTCAGAGAAATCGACTCCACTCACACAGAAACAAGTCTTCATCCCCGCTGATCATACTCACTTCATTTTGATCAGTTTCTCAGAAAACAAGACTTGAATCTTGGTTTAAGAGAGAACACTGAGGGAGAGATGTCAGGTTCGAGTCCTGCAGAAGCGCAGTGTTCATGTGTTCAGTAGAAACCTGCTTTAACACACACACACACACACACTCCCTGTACATCAGCGCCTGCGGAGACGGACCTGAGCTCGGCTTCGGTCGTAGTGTGATGTGTTAGACTGCACACACACAGAGGAGCGAGGGGTTCCTGCTGGAGCTCACCTGCTCGGGTCTGTGCGCTCCTCACCAAACACCTGAACTCAGGTCCATCCCCGGTCAGACCAGTGCTGAGAAACACCCCAGCAGCTCACTACAGAACACACGTGTCCCAGCATGCAGCGCGCGCTCACCCCGCGATCTTGTTGCGCAGCTTCTTGCTGGGGATGATGGCGATCTCCTCGCACACGCGCTTGTTGGTGTGGAAGTCGCTGCCCAGCCGCGTGTAGTACTTCTCGATGATCACCCGAGCGGCCTTCTTCACCGTCTTGGTCCTGACGCGGCCCTGCGGACAAACAGCGACACCCGTTACCGACACGCACGGGTCAGCGGAGCGGCTCGCGCTCTATAACGCGCTCTAATCTGCCGCGCCGCTCATCCGTCGCGTCATACTCGCACACGCGTGCGCCGCACACTCCCCGCATCGCGCTGCATTGTCCGCGCTGACGCGCCGCGCGGCGGGAGCGGCGGATTAGAGCAGATTCTCAGCAGTCGAGCGCTCGGATACCCACCATGATGAACCGGAGAGCGGAAGAGAAAGAGAGAGCAGCAGGCCGAGCGGAAGTGGAGCAGACGCGGCGCGGCGTCACTCACTGCCCCCTAGCGGCGAAGGAGCCTCGCTGCAGCTGTGCTTCTGAACACAGACAAAAGTGATGTTAATTGCTGTAAAATGGATTACAGTATATTACTGCAATGCAAATTACAGTTAATTGCTGCATGTGAAATACAGGGATTTTTTACAGTAACGTTGAATTAAACGTTTATTTTACAGCAATATTTTGTAATTTCACTAAAGTACAGTATTTACCTGCCAACAAAAGTTGCAAATAAAAATCCTGTAAATACCCATAAATCCAAGATATTGTAATAATTTAGTGAAAATGCTGTAAAGAATATTAACAGTAAACTGTAAAATACTGATATAAATGCATTATCATGAGCTCTATCTTAATACATTTACAAATTAATAAAAACCAAGTCAATGATGTTGCAAATAAGTATTTATTAAAACTGGCAGAAAGACATTGCAAGGCTTTTACTGGTAAAATAAAATTCAGGATTCAAAAATTAAAACCTTTTCATAAAAATAAAGCATCACAAAATAACTACAAATAACTGTTAAATATAAGCCATATTCTGAGTAGAACATTAACTTTCTGTAAAAATGAAGGTCAATCAACAGAATTTGTATAATTATGGTAAAAATAAAAAATAAAAAAAAAGCTTGTTTGAGCTTATGTTCTATTAAGTTAAGAAAATTCCTGCGGAAGACAAATAAATACATACTGAAGTGCATCCACTCTCTGAGATGAGCACACATGAGGGTCCCTCTTCTGAGACCTTTCCACTTGTTTTGCTTCTATGTATCGTCTTGTATCCAGTGAGTGTTGTGATTCCAAGAAAACATCTGCACATAACTAGCTCAAATAAATGTAAATACGCCAATTATACAATACAATCAGCATTTACCAGAACTCAAAGCAGGGGTATCAAACTCAATTCCTGGAGGGCCAG
>NC_056596.1:20533630-20648630 GCF_018340385.1 Cyprinus carpio | reverse complement strand
TGTGATTAACCTCCCCAGGTGTGTGTGTGTGTGTGTGTGTGTGTGATGAGCTCAGAGCTAATCTCAGGTGTGTGTGATGAGCTGCTCCAGGTGTGTGTGTGTGATGTGCTTGTGTGTGTGTGTGTGTGTGATAAACTGTGTGTGAGTGCTAATCTCAGGTCTGTGTGGTGTTGTGTGTGAGTGTGATAAGATCCTCCACATGTGTGTGTGTGTGTGTGTGTGTGTGTGTGTGTGTGATGAGCTGCTCCAGGTGTGTGTGTGTGTGTGTGTGTGTGTGTGAGATGAGCTCAGAGCTAATCTCAGGTGTGTGTGTGTGTGTGTGTGTGTGTGTGTGATAAACTCAGTGCTAATCTCAGGTCTGTGTGTGTGTGTGTGTGTGTGATGAGCTGCTCCAGGTGTGTGTGTGTGTGTGTGAGATGAGCTCAGGTGTGTGTGTGTGTGTGTGTGTGTGATGAGCTGCTCCAGGTGTGTGTGTGTGTGATGAGCTGAACTCTGAGGACTGATGATACCCGTGCATTTCTGTAATTATTGTACGAAATGTAATATAAAAATAAAAATGACTGTTGCTTACAAAGACACTAAACTAGCCTTTTTATTTGATATTATTTAACAGTGAAAATAAGTTTTCCCTCGATGTGCAGATTTCAATGAAAATACAGAATCTGACTGAAAACATTAGACAATTCAACAGAAAAAGCAAAGAAAGGCTTTTCATCACAAATGGAGCCCTTGATGTCATTAAAGCATTTAACTGCATATCTGAGAGAGAGTCAGGAATCCAGTGCTGTCCTGCACAAGAGCAGCTGTTTGTGCAGTTAATGCAAACATTTTCTTTCTGAGTGAATAACATTCAGCTTCATGTTTACTCCAGTACAACTGATTCAGTTCAAACAGTGTGAAATTGTGACCAATTAAATACTGATAGAAGTGTGTTTAACAGAAGATGCAAAACTTCCCATTTCTGATCAGAGTAAAACACACAAACAATAGTTACTTTGATGAAACGTGGACTGTCATGATTAAAAAACTGCAAAAAATTAATTAGATTAACCCAAGCTAAAGAATAATAATGCGCATTTGATCAGATATAACTGCAGTCCAAAATTATGAGATGCATTATTTGAATGCTTGGCCAAAGAGGTGTGTTTTTAATCTAGATTTAAACAGAGAGAGTGTGTCTGAACCCCGAACATTATCAGGAAGGCTATTCCAGAGTTTGGGAGCCAAATGCGAAAAAGCTCTACCTCCTTTAGCGGACTTTGCTATCCTAGGTACTATCAAAAGTCCAGCGTTTTGTGACCTTAGGGAGCGTGATGGATTGTAGCGTGGTAGAAGACTAGTTAGGTACGCAGGAGCTAAGCCATTAAGATCACAGAGATCTATTTTGTGCAATTCTCCTTTATGTGCACTAGACACTTTTCACACACTGCTGTGTACATAATCCCACAAGAGACTATGTTTACATGCTCATGAACTACAACTCATCCTACACTGGTCCCGGCCAGCTGCTTCACTTACGATGTTTCTCTTTGCACGTGTACAGTATTATGTGAAGCATTTGTATTTTTTTTTAGTTTGTGTATAGGTAAACATTTATATAAAGTATATTTATAGTCAAAATCTGTCAGTAGGTTAGTTGTGTACAAGTTTATACTGTTTCACTTCATTGTATGTCTGTATTTCTGTAGCACCGTGGTTCTGTGAGGCACACTGTGTGTCCACACAACGATAATAAAGCTGAACTTGAACCAGAGGATTAACAGTAATAATGCACATATTCTGAACAGTGACCTCCTCAAAGTCAAGACAGGAGTGGGATTCCAGCAAACACACACACACACACACACACGACTGCTTACTGAACGAACGATGAGACGCATCAGTGACCGAACACTTAATCTGACAGCATTCAGCACAGATCAGATACACACTCAAAACTCTGAAAAATCATTTTATTACTCTGTACAAGACAAACAGAACATCCTATTAAAAGTATTTACAAAGATTTACACTAAATCACCACACGTCAATGGAGTATCAGGAATTATTCTTCCTCCTCGTCGTCAATGATTGGTCTGGACCTGAAACACACAGAACACAGTTCAGTGACACCAGACAACCCTTAAACCCTAACAGGAAGAGGAAGTCCTCTCTGCACTCACTTCCTGGGTGCTTTAGTGACGCCGCTGCCGCCCGCCTCCGCATCATCATCATCAGACACGGGATGAAGGTTCTCCTTCTCCGGCTTCCTGCTGGGGCCCCCGAAGAAGTCCCCGATGCCCTTCTGCCACGGGGGCGTGGGCCGCGGACACACAGGGTTCCCGCCGGCGTACTTACTCTTGGCTGAGCGAAGCAAACACAGGAGCATTAACACGAGCACACAGACCCTGTCTGACTGTCAGAGCGCTGGAGAAACTAACTGACTCGAGCTCTACAGACCCTGCAGTGAAGAGGAGCTCAACAGTAGGAAACACTCAATACACGACTCATTTATACAGCGCCGGAAGAACAGAAGTGTGCGTGCGCGCACTCACCAGGCGTGCCCGACTGCGCGCCGCTGCTGTGCGCGTTCACGGATCCGGACGCGCCGAGTGACTTCCGGGGCGCAGAAGCGGCAACAGCTGAAACAAAAAAACACAACAAATCATAAATCACCTTTAATAAACACTGCACAACACGCGGCGCGCGGCCTGAGAGGAGGGAGCGCGAGTTCCGCTGCACGGTGACGCGCCGCGCGTGAAAGTGAAAGTGGCGCCATTTCATTTCGTCCAAATTAAACCGTATGAAAAACAAACCTCGCTGGCTTTCACTAACTCTTCGTGTTCGAGCAACAAGGAGACCCTGCGAGAACTCTTAACCTCTCGCGGTCATATTAACGCGTCTGGCGAGTATGTTTAAGACCAATGTTTGCTGGACAACAAAAGAAACCGCGGTAACTGTGTACAGATGAATAGAGTTCATATATGAATAAAGCTCGGTTTTCCTCATTAAACAGCACACTGATCTGAAGGGAGACGCTGATGGACAGAACGCTACAGCTAAAGCTACAGGAGCGACACACGGCGCTGTACCGGAGAAGAAGAAGAAGAGCTCCTACCTTTCCTGTAAGCGCCGGGGACAGCGTCAGCTTTAGTTCGCACCATCGCGCTCGCGGACCTGCAGAAATACAGCTCGCGCTTCCCGCCGTCTTTTTAAAAGAGAAGCCCGGTCACATGACGTCACGGACCGCCAGCCAATGGGCGGACAGGAATCTGGGCCACGTGACTGTGGATTACGCCGCTCACAAAAAAGCTTCCATGGTAACTGAGCGAGTCCGCGTCACTGACGATGACGTCACGCGTGGAAATGGAGGCAAAAGCGTCCCGTGTGTTTGAAACGAACAACAATAGGCCTGTTACACTAAGAGCAAATAATAATACATTTTGTTTTCACTAAATCACAGCCATTCGTCTCCTTTATCCAGGATAAACCTCCCTCAAACATAGATGATACCATAAGAATACCTGACTAATAAATAAAACAATGAGTTTCACTGCAGCTAATAACAACTGTTATCTACATCACCAGCAAATCGATTCAAAAGAGCATATTCACAATAATAAAGTGATGCACACAGTGGTGGGGAACACAGAATTACTCATAAAGGCTGTCAGAAGACATGAATGCAAATACACATTCATTCAAAGCAATTTACAAAAATAAAAATACAATAAAAACAACTGACTTCGAGATCCGCAGATCTGTCACGTGACCGTCAGCTGACTCCTGTATCTGTTCAGAACATCGATTAAACCGGGGATTAAAGTCCTAAACCTGTCCTGAAATCACTAACACATCATTCGAGACTAAAGCGGTTTCATTAACCACAGTCTGATCGATCCAGGCTCAGAGAGTCAGTTTATTCTTACACAGCCCTGGATCAGCAGGACAAACAGCGGATATCTGTGCTGTTTAATGCATCTGAGACTGTGTTTTCCCCAGTGCACAACCGACACATCACAGGTATATCTCGCATCTGTAAATGTTAGAAAATCACGCAGATAAATACATTCTGCTGTCAGGAGTGAACGAGCGCTGCTTCGGAATAAAATAATATTCTGCTAAAATATTTGTTGTTGCACATTAAATGTGACGCATTTAGAATTTTAATCCTACATATAAATACATTTTTATCACAGCAGTAACTGTAAATCAAATGTAAGCTGCTAATACAGCCCTATGTTAAATGAGTTCATGTTCCTCTTATCAGTGAAAGTGTAGTCTGATTCCTGTCATTTATTTTCATTTTTAATTCAGTGGTTTTAACTTTTAATTTAATGTTTTAAATGCTTTAATGCTTTAAAGAGCCATTTTAGATGGTACTGTTTTAATGTGTTAAATAACCATAAAAGGCACAGCTGTCATAAACCGAGAGAAAGGCTAGGAACTGCGGATCATCTGAATGCGCATGTACTGTAGCAGCATGTTACAATGCTTTCATCTTTAAAAAAAAGTCATTACACTGTAAACCTGGATAAGTTCTACTAACTCAAAAAAGTGAGGCAACTGATTGCTCTGTTTTTTTAAGTTTGCAATCTTAAATATCATTAAGCATATAGCTAGTTATTTTGAGTAACTAAATTATAAATAAACACTCATTTAAATCAAAACATAATTTTGTTCATCTTTATTTTAGTTCAACTCAAAGTTTTGAGTACTGACAAATTCAATTACTTCACTTAATTAAAATATCCCTCATATATATAAATCAAGTTTTAATTGATTTAAACGTAGTTTTAATTGTAATTAAATTAAATTATATAATTTATGTAACTTAAATTGTAGTAGTAATGTTACGTAAATATTTTGTGGCATATATAAATATATTTTCGTTTAAGTTTCCTGTACTCAAATATCTACATTTTAAAACTTAAAAGTACAAATTACAAATCTGAAATCATTAAACAAAGTAGAAAAATTTATTATATAACAAAAAAAAAAAAAACACCACTTCAAAAAAAAAAAATCAAAACACTACAAAAAAAAAAACAAAACAGGATTAAGCTTTCTTGATCTGCTGTCTCCAATTTTTTTTTTTGAACTGTTGAAAACAATTAAGCTTTCTTGATCTGTTTCATAAATTTTTTTTTTTGAACTGTTGCAGAAGAAATTGCTCTTTTTGTTTTTGTATATATTTTAGGCAGAGCACCATTTTTTTCATAAGAGCTCTTGTTGAAATCTCGCACAGATGCCTGATATCAAGGAAAACAACATAACACAGGCACACAGTATAACATTACTGAGCATGAATCAGCAAGCATTCTTTAGAGCCAGCACCCTTGGCTTGAGTCTGCCATCATCAAGACCCAAAAGAACCTTCTGAATCAACTCAAATGTGTTGGCCATCTCTTTTGGATATGAAAGATCCAACGCATAGATTAAGCCAAACATCAAAAGGAAAGCATCAGAGAGTCTCTGCAGGTTTGTTATGACAACTTCATTCTCAAGGATGATCGAAATCTTTTCTGGATTGTACTGAAGAGCAATGTCTCATCTGGCTCTTCTGAATCATCTTCAGTCTGGATGTAAAAAGTGTTGAAACACAATTACCAAATGCTATCTTACCAGTGCAGAATAAGTGACTTACCGTGCATGTTTTGAAGAATTTTGAGGTGTCTTCTCTCAGATACACAGTTGTTCGGCTTGTGTGTACGTCATGTTGATCATCCTTAAAGTTCACATTAAAAACAATGTTTAAAGTGGAACATACACGTTTTAGCCAGCACTAAACCAAACAATGCTAACTTGACATGGAATGAATGCCAAAAAGTTTATCAAGGCATTCACAAAACAAGTGATCACAGTAAGAGCCCTGACTCTTAAAGGGATACTTCACTCAAAATTAAAAATTGTCATCATTTACTCACCTTTAAGTTGTTCAAAATCTGTATAAATGTCTTTGTTCTGAAGAATACAGAGATATTTGGAAGAATGTTTATAACCAAACAATTCTTGGACCCCATTGACTACCATGGTAGGAAAAAATGCTTTATATTTTCTTGTTCTGTTGAACACAAAACAAGATATTAAGAAGAATGTAGAACAGCAAATAGTTCTGGGGCACTTTTTACCACCATTGTAATTTTTCCTTCTATGGTAGTCAATGGGGGGCCAAAAACTGTTTGGTTACAAGCATTCTTCTAAATGTCTTCCTCTGTGTTCATAAGTAAGTTATACAGATTTGAAACAACGAGCGAGTAATTCATGACAGAATTTAAAAGTTTCAGTGAATTATCCCTTTAAAAGGACACAAAGACACATCAGAAGTTTTTTGGTGTATTCTAAATTAAATACTAAAAATTCTGAAAACTTGTGTGTTTATGGAGGAGTCAGTGTCTATGAACATTGTCCAGCAGCTGTGTTTGTCTTCTGTTGGTCCTCTAGAACAGAGAGAAAGTCTCCACTAGATCATGTGACACAGAACATGAAGCGGACAGGAATAAATGTGTCATAAGTCAACGTGTGACTCTAGTTGTGTATTAAACGGGGCTGAAACGACTCATATATGAATCCATACAAGTCTTCATAAAGTCCTTCTCTCACCCTCGTCTCCAGTGTCCGGGTGTGTGTTCACAGTGTGTGTGTGTGTGTTCACTGCTGTGTGTGTGTGTTCACAGTGTGTATGTGTTCACTGCTGTGTGTGTGTGTGTGTTCACTGCTCCGGGTGTGTGTTCACAGTGTGTGTGTGTGTTCACAGTGTGTGTGTGTGTTTCACTGCTCCGGGTGTGTGTGTTCACAGTGTGTGTGTGTGTGTGTGTGTGTGTGTGTGAGTGTGTGTGTGTGTGTGCACTGCTCCGGGTGTGTGTTCACAGTGTGTGTGTGTGTGTGTGTGTGTGTGTGTGTGTGTGTTCACTGCTCCGGGTGTGTGTTCACAGTGTGTGTGTGTGTTCACAGTGTGTGTGTGTGTTCACTGCTCCGGGTGTGTGTTCACAGTGTGTGTGTGTGTGTGTGTGTGTGTGTGTGTGTTTGTGTGTGTGTGCACTGCTCCGGGTGTGTGTTCACAGTGTGTGTGTGTGTGTGTGTGCGTGTGTGTGTTCACTGCTCCGGGTGTGTGTTCACAGTGTGTGTGTGTGTGGTGTGCTTATACACTTATACACTGTGTGTGTGTTCACTGCTCCGGGTGTGTGTTCACAGTGTGTGTGTGTGTGTGTGGTGTGTGTGTGTGTGCGTGTGTGTGTTCACTGCTCCGGGTGTGTGTTCACAGTGTGTGTGTGTGTGTGTGTGTGTGTGTGTGTGTGTGTGTGCGTGTGTGCGTGTGTGTTCACTGCTCCGGGTGTGTGTTCACGGTGTGTGTGTGTGCGCGCGTGTGTTCACTGCTCCGGGTGTGTGTTCACGGTGTGTGTGTGTGTGCGTGTGTGTGTTCACTGCTCCGGGTGTGTGTTCACGGTGTGTGTGTGTGTGCGCGCGTGTGTTCACTGCTTGCCGGGTGTGTGTTCACGGTGTGTGTGTGTGTTCACTGCTCCGGGTGTGTGTGTTCACGGTGTGTGTGTGTGTGTGTGTGTGTGTGTGTGTGTGTGTGTGTTCACTGCTCCGGGTGTGTGTTCACGGTGTGTGTGTGTGTGTGTGTGTGTGTGTTCACTGCTCCGGGTGTGTGTTCACAGTGTGTGTGTGTGTGTGTGTGTGTGTGTGTGTGTGTGCGTGTGTGTGTTCACTGCTCCGGGTGTGTGTTCACGGTGTGTGTGTGTGTGCGCGCGTGTGTTCACTGCTCCGGGTGTGTGTTCACGGTGTGTGTGTGTGTGTGCGCGCGTGTGTTCACTGCTCCGGGTGTGTGTTCACGGTGTGTGTGTGTGTGCGCGCGTGTGTTCACTGCTCCGGGTGTGTGTTCACGGTGTGTGTGCGTGTGTGCGTGTGTGTTCACTGCTCCGGGTGTGTGTTCACGGTGTGTGTGTGTGTGTGTGTGTGTGTGCGTGTGTGTGTTCACTGCTCCGGGTGTGTGTTCACGGTGTGTGTGTGTGCGTGCGTGTGTTCACTGCTCCGGGTGTGTGTTCACAGTGTGTGTGTGTGTGTGTGTGTGTGTGTGTGTGTGCGTGTGTGTGTTCACTGCTCCGGTGTGTGTTCACGGTGTGTGTGTGTGTGTGTGTGTGTGTTCACTGCTCCGGGTGTGTGTTCACAGTGTGTGTGTGTGTGTGTGTGTGTGCGTGTGTGTGTTCACTGCTCCGGGTGTGTGTTCACGGTGTGTGTGTGTGCGTGCGTGTGTTCACTGCTCCGGGTGTGTGTTCACGGTGTGTGTGTGTGTGTTCACTGCTCCGGGTGTGTGTGTTCACGGTGTGTGTGTGTGCGTGCGTGCGTGTGTTCACTGCTCCGGGGTGTGTGTTCACGGTGTGTGTGTGAGTGTGTTCACTGCTCCGGGTGTGTGTTCACGGTGTGTGTGTGTGCGTGCGTTCACACACTGCTCCGGGTGTGTGTTCACGGTGTGTGTGTGTGTGTGTGTGTACTGCTCCGGGTGTGTGTTCACGGTGTGTGTGTGTGTTCACTGCTGTGTGTGTGTTCACTGCTGTGTGTTCACTGCAGTGTGTGTGTGTGTGTACTGCTCCGGGTGTGTGTTCACGGTGTATGTGTGTGTGTGTGTTCACTGCTCCGGGTGTGTGTTCACGGTGTGTGTGTGTGTGTTCACTGTGTGTTTGTGTTCACTGCTCCGTGTGTGTGTTCACGGTGTGTGTGTGTGTGTGTGTTCACTGCTCCGGGTGTGTGTTCACGGTGTGTGTGTGTGTGTTCACTGCTGTGTGTGTGTGTGTGTTCACTGCTCCGGGTGTGTGTTCACTGCTGTGTGTGTGTGTGTGTGTGTGTGTGTGTGTTCACTGCTCCGGGTGTGTGTTCACGGTGTGTGTACTTTGGTGCGTGTGTTCACTGCTCCGGTGTGTGTGTTCACGGTGTGTGTGTGTGTGTGTGTGTGTTCACTGCTCCGGGTGTGTGTTCACGGTGTGTGTGTGTGTGTGTGTGTGCGCGCGTGTGTTCACTGCTCCGGGTGTGTGTTCACGGTGTGTGTGTGTGTGTGTGTGCGCGCGTGTGTTCACTGCTCCCGGTGTGTGTGTTCACGGTGTGTGTGTGTGTGTGTGCGTGTGTTCACTGCTCCGGGTGTGTGTTCACGGTGTGTGTGTGTGTGTGTGTGTGTGTTCACTGCTCCGGGTGTGTGTTCATGGTGTGTGTGTGTGTGTGTTCACTGCTCCGGGTGTGTGTTCACAGTGTGTGTGTGTGCGCGCGTGTGTTCACTGCTCCGGGTGTGTGTTCACGTGTGTGTGTGTGTGCGTGCGTGTGTTCACTGCTCCGGGTGTGTGTTTCACGGTGTGTGTGTGTGTGTTGTGTTCACTGCTCCGGGTGTGTGTTCACGGTGTGTGTGTGTGTGTGTGCGTGTGTTCACTGCTCCGGGTGTGTGTTCACGGTGTGTGTGTGTTCACTGCTCCGGGTGTGTGGTTCACGGTGTGTGTGTGTGTGTTCTCCGGGGGTGTGTGTGTGTGTGTTCACTGCTCCGGGTGTGTGTTCACGGTGTGTGTGTGTGTGTGTTCACTGCTCCGGGGGTGTGTGCCACGGTGTGTGTGTGTGTGTTCACTGCTGTGTGTGTGTGTGTGTTCACTGCTCCGGGTGTGTGTTCACAGTGTGTGTGTGTGTGTGTATGTGTGCGTGCGTGTGTTCACTGCTCCGTGTGTGTGTTCATGGTGTGTGTGTTCACTGCTCCGGGTGTGTGTTCACGCTGTGTGTGTGTGTGTGTTCACTGCTCCTTCACTGTGTTCACGGTGTGTGTGTGTGTGTGTCCACTGCTCCGGGTGTGTGTTCACGGTGTGTGTGTGTGTGTTGACTGCTGTCACTTTGTATGTGTGTTCACTGCTCCGGGTGTGTGTTCACAGTGTGTGTGTGTGTGTATGTATGTTTGCGTGCGTGTGTTCACTGCTCCGGGTGTGTGTTGTTCACGGTGTGTGTGTGTGTGTGTGTGTGTGTGTGTGTTCACTGGTCCGGGTGTGTGTTCACGGTGTGTGTGTGTGTGTGTTCACTGTGTGTGTGTGTGTGTTCACGGTGTGTGTGTGTGTGTGTGTGTGTGTGTGTTCACTGCTCCGGGTGTGTGTTCACGGTGTGTGTGTGTGTGTGTGTGTGCGCGCGTGTGTTCACTGCTTCGGGTGTGTGTTCATGGTGTGTGTGTGTGTGTGTTCAATGCTGTGTGTGTGTGTTCACGGTGTGTGTGTGTGTGTGTGTGTGTGTGTGTGTGTGTGCGTGTGTGTGTGTGTTCACTGCTCCGGGTGTGTGTTCACGGTGTGTGTGTGTGTGTGTGTGTGTGCACTTTGGATGGGTTAAATGCAGAGCACCAGTTCTGAGTATGGGTCACTGTATATGTCACATAGGGCTAGGCGACATGGCAAAAATGTAATTTTTGAACAATAACGATATATAATATTTTAAAATAAGTTGTTAATGCTTCCAGCTTTAAAAGAGAATCCCAACAATGACTGAAGCCACAAAAATTAGAGGGTTCATTAAATTACACTTTAAAAGTATAGTTTATTAAAATTAATAGATAAAAAAGATTACACATTTGGCCTTAAAAATTAAAACAACTTACTAATATAAATTTAAAAATAAAAGTTGTGACAAAAAATGGTAAATGAGAGTAAATGTCCAAAATGTAAACATAATACTATTGTAAACATAATTTGTAACACAATTACAGTTTTTTCCCCGAGAAAGACTAACTGTCAACAGTGTCTGGCGTTGAGGGGTATTTTATATGTGCAAAACGTAAACATAAAAATATACAACTTCTAGCTACACTGTAAAAAGTGATTTTTTTTGAACTTGTAAATAAAGATAGCATCAGTTAAGCAAATTTTACAAACAAATACTATTTTGTCTTTTTACTTCAAAATATCACATTTAATTCAATAAGCTACTTGAGGTTTCGTTTTTATTTATTTTACTTAAATACATAATTAAATTCAAATGGAACTGCCTAAGTAGAAATGAAAGTTAAAAAACTCATAAGTATATTTTATTTAGAACCGTTTGTTATGTTTACAAGGATGTTTACAACCATATTTCCCATCATGCAGTGAGGCATGAATAATTAAAAATGTACACTGTTTTATGGTTGCTTTTGTTGTTAGTTGTTTAGTTTAGTTGTTAGTTGTTGTTTGTTTTTTTTAGTAACATACTGTTTTGTGACACATGGAGTTCATTTTCTACTCAAAATGACGCATTCATACTCAAACACTATTCACTGATTGTTACCGTCATTGTGTGTGGTGTACCAAGTATTGAGGTCTCTGTGTTCATGTGACTATTCATTTTATTGAGTAGGCATATTATCTTAAAATGATAACATTCTGTCTACATGCTTACTTGCATGTTTGCAAGTGAATCACATGCTGTAATAGAATGGTGGTTTTCAAGTGTTGCCTTGTTAAATTCAATTGTATAAACTTGCAGATTTTATTTAATTCAATGTTTGAGTTTTACTTAAAATATATGAGTGCAAAAGAAGGAAAAATTTGTACATTTTTTTACAGTGATAAGCATTACATAATGTAAAATTTACAAACAAAGAGCCAACAAAATTAACTGGGAATTTCCAAGTAAACTTAACTTAAATATGTCTAATTAAACCTACTAATAATTATGTTAAGGCTTTTACTTGGCAAATGTTTGTAAATTTACTAGCCTTTTCTGAGTTAAGTAAATCCTACTCCACATTTTTTACAGTGTAGTGCACACAATTTGTAAAACTTTTACAGGTTTTTTGCCAGAAAGACTAGTCTGTCCACTGTGTCTAGCTTTTAAGCTGCCCTGTTGCAGGACACTATATTACCACCTGTGCTGAAAGCACACTCTGAGGGTGAGCTGGTGGCAGGGATACACGGGTAACCTTTTGCCAGGAGGCTCACTCTGGGGTATGTTGCTGAATTAATCTTCCACCATGCCAGGGGCTTGGTCTCGCTGTCTGCATCAGGAGCTTGCAGGTAGCGGTTTAGTTCAGCTTCAGTAGCCTGCTGTTCTGTGAGATCAGATGTTGCAGCAGACTTAGTGTAGGACTTCTTGAAAAAGCTGCCCAGTGTCTTCTTCTGCAGTTTGGCTGGTGTAGCAGCAGCACCATCACCTTTGCCTCCTCCCAGTGCAGTGGATGGGAATGCAGAAGTAGCTTGCGATGTGCTCTGACATTCATCCAGAATCTGAGCCACAGCTCTGGATTTCACAGCCTCAACCTTGTCATCTTTGATAACAAGGATCAACAAGGGATGCTATGCTCAGAAGATCATCAGTGGCAGCGTTGTTATATCTCTCATTCAGATAGGTGAGGACAAAAGCCTTGATGGTGTTGGTGAGTCCGAGTCATCAGCTACAGGTTTCAAGACCTCTTCACCAGAAAGCGCATCAGTGAAATCAGCAAGAGGATTCAGAGCCTTGCACACAGACTCCAGAACGTCAATGTCCTGCCACGAGGGAGCCAACTGCCTTGTTTTTTATCAGCTGATAAAACGTTTGCAATGGCCTTCTCCTGCTCTATCATGGCATGGCGTGACCCCACCCCAGTTCTCGTTTCTTTTCCATGAGAAGGAAAAAGCACTGGCCACTGTTTTGCACACACCCATGGCTCTGCGGATTCTCTGGTCTCTCATACTCCCCTCCGATGATGAAGAAAACAATATCGGCACATGTTTAGAATCTATAAAGGCAAAGATGATTATTAAAATTACCTGGTTTGTGATGATTAAAAGTATTTTGTGATGATAAATTACAATGTTATGAGATTTTCAATCGACAAGAAACTACATTTAGACCACACACACTAGGGCTTTCTTTTTATCCCACAAATCTTAAATAAAGGCTAGTTCACACTGCCCCAATAAACTGACATAATGGCTATGACAACTTCAATGCCAACAGAAACGTAACTGAATCAAAACCGAACGAATTATGAGAAATTATCACGTTATTATTGTGGAATAGATGCATTACTTACATTTTAAAACTGTGGTTCCCAAGTGGGGGTCGCGAGATGATTTCTATAAAAAAAAGGTGTAAAAAATATATAGGCCCTACATATTTTTGTTGCAATTAATTTAACCCTTTCGCACGTACGATCCCCCCGGTGTGATCAGTCTAGGCTGGTCCCTGGAGTGTACGGTCAGTGCATGACGTGAAACTCACATGTGCTCTCGCGCGTTGGCTGGCGCTGAGCTGTCATCACAACTCTTCAGTGTTTTCAACCACATAATGTTTATTTTAGGTTTCAGACATATAAGTACTAAAATCAATACATTTAGAGTTTGTAAAATACACACTGATGTCAAAGGAAGAGGCAATAATAATCCTTTCCATTATAATTAGACACGTTTTATTCATATCAGATACACATTGTGTAAGTAACTTTAAACTTTACTGAATTATTCTCCCAGTTCACCAGCCACTTACTTTTATGTATTTCGGGAGAAGTGGATGAATTCACGCGTTGTAAATCCAACAGATCCGATTCTCTGAACTGCGTCTCCGGCAGAAAAAAAGGTGTTTAAACAGCAAAACACTTCCACTTGCATATATTTGGCAATCGGAATATCAGCTATTTCATGCCATATCTAACAAATTTGTGAATATTTTGAATAAAAAGGAAAAATGACATAAAAGCAGATCATCATTCATTCAGCTCTGTTGTTTCTGCGGTGTGTCACGTGACAAGCAATGACGCGTCACCATGGAAACCTTAAAGTGACACATCTAATAACGGTCGCCTTGAAAAACTCACGCTGGGGGGTCAGCCAGAATATTTTAAACTTACGTGTGAAAGGGTTAATTCAATACTTGTTAAATGGTGTTTTCAGAAAAGTCTGATACAAAAAAAAAAAAAAAAATATATATATATATATATATATATATATATATATAATTCAATTTGTAATTTTGTCCCAGACATTACGAGATTACGTCAGCGTCAATCACAATCAAGTTACGCACGTACATCACGCGCAGCGGCAGCAACACAACGTAACCCGCTGTTTGCTAAAGTTAAAGGTGTTTGGAGGCTACAAACAAATAACACTGACAAACAAATAACACTGCTTTAAAATGAAACGGTGGTTAATATCCACAACAGAAAAACCGAGAGGCTGAGAAAAGTCGCACGTGCCCCCGGTGAGGCCGGTTGATGGTGCGAAGACTGCAGCTGAACACCCGAGAGGGCAAATCTTTGGCATTGCATTTTTCATGGGGTGGGGGGGGCTCGCGGGCTAAAAAGTTTGGGAACCCCTGTTTTAAAACACTAACAGCATTTAACATGCTTAATATATATGCATATTTATCAAATCGCGTCAAGCAGGGCTAGACGACCATTTATTTATTTATTTATTTATCCCTGCCTTTACAGCACACAACCACACACAAGTTGGTGTTTGTTAGGGCAGTGTGAATACGACAGCATTTTCTAAATCATGCAGTCAAACATGATAGCCTTAAATGCTGTGAAATCAATTAGGATATTTTATAAATCCTCATATGCTGTTTTTAGCACTTAAGACTTTACCTTTTTTAGATGCCACTGTCCGTTGTGATGCACACCTGGTGGTCCTCGCTAAGGCCCCAAGATGCATCCTCCTGACCTGCAGAAAGTATTTATGGTTGTCCGGAAAATATGCAGTTTGCAAGCATCTTGATTGCAGACCCCACTCCTCGTCAATGTAATGAATGGTGAGGCTCATATATGGCTCGGATGTCCGGTTTGACCATAGGTCGGAAGAAGTGGCAAAAAATTTCACGTTCCTTAGTTTATTTTACAGCTTTTCGTGGCACTCTTCATATAGCTGAGGCAGTGTGGTTTTGGAAAAGTATTTTCTGCCAGGGAGTTCGTACCGGGAGTACTTTCCTAAACCTGTCTTGTTCCGCTGTGCTTAGGGGCATCATATCTTTCGCTAGAGAGCATTTTCATGCTCTCGGTGGTCGTTTGGGTGATACTTCTTTAGGTGAGGAATAGGTTGGTTGTGTTGCCAGTCTTGGTTTTTACAAACTGACGACATATTTTACAGATCGTTTTAATCTGCGCCTCGTCACATTTCAGCCAAACCACTTCCATATAACGCAATTCATGCTACATTCTTTGTCCACAATTTCATCATCTTTGGATAATAACTCAAAGTTACTTTCACTTTCGTTGCCGCTTCCACTCATTTTTATTTTTTTTTGTCATCATTGTGTCGAGTTTGCTACTGCAAGAAATTCAATGTCCTTGTTACACAGTTTTTCTTTAATTGTAAAATGCCCTGGATTACACCAGTGCTCACTGATACACAGTGCTAGTCCCCCTCACAGCACATAGAACTGCAATCATGGTACTCCCATTGCGTCCTCCATCTTTTTCCCCAGTGTCCAAACATTTCCCATAATGATCACAGGTAAAGATGGTTTGTGACGTCTTTTCTTTAGTCGACACTTTACTCCAGCTCCACATCCCCTCCTCTTCCTCTGCAGTTCCGCAGGAATCTCCGTTCTTGGTATAAATGGCATCGCTGTGTCCTGAAGTGCCAGTAGTGGGTCTTTGGAATAAATAATTGAGCCAGAGTTTGGAACAGCAAAATAAGTAGAATCATAATCCAGTGCTTCTTGTTACTCTCAAACTTAAATCTCATCGTAAACACACTCCCCAAACATTCATAAAAAGTTAAAAACATTCAGAGCTGCTGTGACAGGCTGCCACATGTCCGGGACCATCCTGAAACCTGAACGACGGTCTCATAAGTGAGTGATTCCGATGCCTGAGACTGAGACTGGTTCTGTTCACTGGAGGAACCCTCTTCACGGTACCTTTAGCAAGCAGTGTTTGTACTTCGGACCGGAGAACGTGGCCATCTTTTTCCTGTATCAAAGTCTGAGTAATACCTCTGAAACGAGGTGGCCAGTGAGCGAACTGGAGTGAGTAACCTCATTTTATAATATTGAGGACCCAGCTTGATACAATGGGGATGGCCTCCCAAGCCTGGAGCCGGATGGTAAGTAGTTCTGTTTTTATGAATGGTAGTTCAGTGCATGGGGCTGGAGAACTGACATTCATGGATATGAGGAGAGGAGGAATTTTCTTTTGAGTATGTGGGTCTGCAAGCACAGTGGTAATTTGCTTGGGTACGCGCTGAACTTGAAGGACGTGCCCAGCAAGAATAAAATCTCCAGTGCTCAGAAACAGAGGGGTGGAGAATGAGCGTAAGCTTCTTTGAGGGAGTTTCGGCCTCGGCGAGAACTGACCCTCTCCCCTTCCTCTCTGCGCACAGATCAGGACGGCTTCTGAGGCTCCGGGTCCAGCACCACTCAGGAGCGGGGACATTGGAGCTTCAGGTAGGGATACTGTCTTGCTGTCCCAGGCTCAGATTTTTCCTGGAGCTGAGACGGCGCCGGGTTTGCAGGCTGCTGAGTGGAAGGGCTCTTCTGGTGACTTGAAGCAGCCGCAGCACTGGAGCACTTGGGCATGAAGTGACACAGAGCCTGTGACTTTTTCTGTGCCTCAGTGAAGCGTCAGCAAACCCGTCCACAGCAGAGCCGAACAGTCCCTTGGGCGAGACTGGCAAGATGAGGAAGGCAGCGTCTTCTGCAGCATCTTCTCAGCATCTCTGATCTTTGTAAGATTCAGTGAAAGGTGGCGCTCCAGCACCACTAAATTGGCCATGGCCTTGCCAGTTGGCTGAGCTGTTGCCTCTGTAGTGCACAGAGCCAGGTCAGTCACTGTGTGCAGCTCCTTGAAGGTGTTAGGGCCCGGCCCGGCCGCTGCATAAGCCCTGTTGGCCAAGGCTGATGACGTCCTGCAGGGCTTAGATGGGTGCGCTGCATGGGCCTTTAATCCAAGGGCTGATGGTGGGCACAGGTGGGCAGCAACAGCTTCTTCTTTTTCTCTGTCTTCAGCACTGTCAACAGTTGTTAGAGCAGTGGAAGTACTCTCAGAGGGACAGCATGAAGCAGGCTCAGCAAAGAGATGATCCAGTCAAGATCCAGAAAATACAGATGAAATGGCGCTCTGAGCCAACTTATATAGCGATCGGCTCCTCCCCTTCTGGCTTGCTTGAACACCATTGGTTTGTGCAGCTACACAAACAAATCAAGCTTCAGGAACAGAGTAAACAGGAGTTTCCTTACAAGCGTTAGCGACACAACGGGAGAGACCATGGGAAATATGCATAAAAACAGCTTTTACAAACCGATCAGAATGTTTTATTGAAAGTCTAATCTAGTCTGGCTGAATGCACAAGACTGAGTGCAAATAAAATCAATATTTTGATGGCTAAGATTGCTTTGTATTTATTAAATAATTGTATTAAATGTTACAAAACTTCTAAGATGGCGGGTCCCGTCTGCTAGATTAAAAACAACTCCAGTTGAAAATACCTACTTTTTTTTTTTTTTTTTTTCTTTCCCCTTCTCTCATTTCGTTTTATTATTATTATTAATATTTTTTTTTTTCTTCTCATTCCAAAACCGGATTTTAATATTATCAAACCTGGATCATCTCGAAGAATATATCGACGCGCACTACAGCACATTCTGCAGCACCATGAACAAGGACAAACCAGATCAAAACAAAAAAAGTAAAGGTAACCTGACTCCAAACTCCAAGAGGCCTCGTCCCGATTCACCTTTTAGCCCAAGTACAACACCATCCACATCACCAAAACCACCGTGCTGCACTGAGGTAAGCGACACAACACACCCAACCTAAAAAAAACTTACCGGACTTGATACCAGGATTGCACTAATAGAAGTCATACACAAGGAATTTCAGGAATTGCGGCACAGCTTAGAATTCAGCCAAGAACAGATAGACACTCTCACTAAAGAAAATAACTTCTTAAAGGACTCCGTCCATGCACTGACCATTCAACTCACTTCCGTTGTCGCCGAAAATAAAACCATGAAAGAAAACATGTTGGACTTACAATCGCGCAGGTATGAGGGACAATTTAGTTTTCACAGGCATCCCGGAACAAACTCCAGACGACCCCGAAAAATCAGTCAAGGACTTCATGATAAAACAACTCAAATTACCAGCGGAAACAGTACAGAACATCACCTTTCACCGTGTTCACCGTATCAGATCCAAAAACAACAACAACCGACCACGAGCAATCATCGCAAAATTCGAACACTATAAACATAAAGAACTGGTTCAGAGACAAGGCAGACAACTCAAAGGCACAAACTATGGACTCAATGAACAATATCCTAGGGACATTCTCGAACGCCGGAAACAACTCTTCCCAATCCGAAAACAGAAATAAATGAAGGAAGAAAAGCAGTCATTACAGTGGACAAATTATACATAGATGGACAACTATATCGCGATAAGGACATTACCCCCTGGCTTTTCTGAACACTTCACTTCCATTCCTAAGTTAATAACTGCCATAATCATAAATTGACTAAACACTCATTTTCTGAACTAAACACAATTTTTTATTTTTTTTATTTTTTCTCTCCTCCCCTCCTTTAATCTATTAGATGGTTCCTCTTTTGCACCTAGGTCTCGTGTCCCCCTTCCTATGTTCCACCATATGTTTGTATCTAATGGTTTTTGTTTTGTTGTTGCTGTTCTGCTGTGTATATTCTGTCCAGTTGTGTTTATGTATTTTTGTTAGTCTACCAACAACATTGCATCACTATGCACACACACATAAACACTTCTACACCCACTGAAATACATGCACTCACATGTATACATATATAGTACTAACAGGCCCATACATTAATATACATTTATGTCTATTTTTCTCTAAAACATGTCATCTATCACTTTTGTAACCTGGAACGTTTGTGGATTTGGTTCTCAGACAAAGAAGGTCAAAGTTTTTAATCATTTAAATAAACTACAAGCCGACATATGTCTCCTACAAGAAACACATCTATCCGAATCAGATTATAACAAAATTAAATTATCAAATTACAGACATTTATTCTCAGCTCACTACAACTCAAAACAAAGAGGAGTATGCATTCTAATAAATAAAAAAATCTCTTTTGTTCATAATACCACCATTACAGACCCTGAAGGACGTTTCATTATCATAAACATCTCCATTAATAATAGCCCAGTCACAATTGGCAGCTTGTATGGCCCAAACACAGATGACCCATCCTTTTTCCAAACCTTTTTCTCCTCAATTTCAAATTTTTTTCTAATTGTCCAGTCATAATTGCAGGTGATTTCAATACAGTTCTAGATCCAACAATAGATAGATGTAATAGTTTAGGCATTAAACGCATTTGGAAATCTGCAGAAACCATAAAACAGTTCATGAGTGATTTCGGTCTTGGCGATAGTTGGCGTCTACAGCATCCTAACAGTAAGGAATACACATTTTTCTCACCGGTACACCACTCATATTCCCGCATTGACTTCTTTCTTACCAGTAATTCTATTATATCAAATATTTCTAAACCAAAGATCCATCCAATAGCCATTAGTGATCATGCTCCGGTAACATTACAATGGAACACAACTAGTCAACATAAACCCACTACCAGATGGCGATTTAACACATCTCTTCTGAAAGACCATGATTTTGACAGTTATCTCAAAAGAGAATGGGCATGCTTTCTGGAGTTGAATGACTCCCCAGAAACATCTCCATCTCTTCTGTGGGAAACAGGGAAAGCAGTATTAAGAGGAAAAATAATTTCATTCTCAGTTTACAAAAAAAGAAAAGAAAAAGATCAACAAGCAGAACTGGAACAAAAGATCAAATTACTAGAAGACATTAACATAAATAACCCAACAGAAGAAACACAGAATTCATTAAGGAAATATAAACTCAAATTGAACGAATTAATCAATAAACATACACAATTCCTAATTCATAGGCTAAGACAAGAAAACTTCCATCATAGTAACAAATCTGGTAAATATTTGGCAAATCAAATCAAACAAAATAAAGAAAAAGCTACAATACCAGTGATTATAGACAGAGCATGGAAATCCACCAACTCACTAGAAGAAATAAATCAGACCTTTGAAATATTTTACAGTAAATTATATTCCTCTGAAAAAGACCCAGATCAGAAAGACATTGATTCATTTCTCAATAATATCAACCTACCACAACTCAGTAAACATCAAATAAATACTCTTGAATCTCCCTTATCAGAACATGAACTTTTTAATGCCCTCAAACTTATGCCAAACAATAAAGCACCAGGCCCCGATGGATTCCCTGCTGAATTCTACAAACATTTTGGTCCATTTTATCGCCACTTTTCATCCGTATGATTACTGAATCAAAACAAAAATCAAAACTCCCAGATAATATGAACACAGCCACTATTTCACTCCTTCTTAAACCAAATAAAGACCCAACATCACCGTCAAGTTATCGTCCGATCTCCCTAATCAATGTAGACATTAAAATCATCGCCAAAGCACTAGCACATAGAATAGAAAAAGTCACACCATCTATAATCCATCCAGATCAAACCGGTTTCATCAAAGGTAGACTCTCGTCCAATAACACACGCAGACTTTTTAACCTAATGCATTATTCATCAACTCAAAAAACCAAAACCATCATAGTTACTCTCGATGCAGAAAAAGCTTTTGCTAGGGTCAGTTGGAAATTCCTGTTTTCCACATTAGAGAGGTTTGGTTTTGGGGAGTCATTCATTAATTGGATCAAAATTCTGTATACATCACCTTCAGCTACTGTCATCACCAATGGACTAACATCACATATCTTCACACTACAACGGGGGACTAGACAAGGATGCCCACTCTCCCCTTCATTATTTACCATTTTCATTGAGCCATTAGCAGCAGCCATCCGACAAAACAGCTACATTAAAGGAATCTACACTACAGAAACCAAAAACACAAGGAGGACTTGAAGCTCCACATTTATACCACTACTTTTTGGCCAATCAGCTCCAAAATATATACAAATGGATTCATCCTAACCCATCAGAAAGCACATGGCTAGATGTGGAACAGTCAGTTTGTAAGGACATTAACATTTCAGATTTACCCTTCTATAATCAGACAATCAAAAAGCATAACTGTTTTAAAACACCAACAATAGCCGCAGCTCTGACAGCCTGGTGGAAATTTAACAAGAAGCCACTCAACTTGCGCACATGGGTAGATAAGGGCATCACACAACTTCAACACATCCTCCTTAATAATAACTTGGCACCATTTTCTCACTTGGTCCAGAAATACGGCATTGGGAGTAATTGTTTTTTGGAATACTTACAAATCAAATCATCTATTCAATCAAAAATTGACACTCAGACAATTAATCTAGACCTTCCCCCTCCAATCTCAGAGCTAATTAATATAACCTCCCCAAAAAAAACTACTCTCCAAAATATATAAAATAATATCCAAATCAGACAATACATTAAGCTTACCCAGTGCTAAATGGGAATCGGACTTATCCATTGCTCCCAATGCTGCTTTCTGGACACAAATGTGTAAAAATATCACCTTCATGACAAAAAACGCCAACTTACAACTTATACAATATAAAGTACTTCATAGATCTCACCTTACTGGGCAGAAATTATTTAAAATGGGTTTTACTGCAGAAACATGCTCACATTGCACACAAAACACTCCAGACACCTATATACACGCTATTTGGGATTGCACCTCAGTTAAAAAATTCTGGTAAAATGTTACTAACTCACTATCCAAATTTATGGGATGTCACATCCCGCTGTCCACCTCCCTTTGTATATTAGGTGACATATCCATAATCAATCTAAACAGTACAAACAGTCAATTACTCCTAGTAGCTCTAACTATCGCCAAGAAAACTATCCTCATGAACTGGAAGTCAAGGAACACCATACACATTACAACTTGGAAAAATTTATTAATAGAGTACATATCCATGGAAAACTTGTCTACCTCCACTCAAAATAGTATACTAGAACTACACCCTTCTTGGTTATCTCTCCTTATCTCCTAACAGTCATGAATCCACTGACCTTCTTTGTCTGGAGCCATCTTCAATTATACACCATCAATATTCACACATGATTGGGGGGAGCAAGGTCAGGAAGAGGTAACAACACCAACTATTAAATATGTATGTGTATATATATATATATATATAATATATATAAAAAAAATACTCATAAGAATATATATATATATATAAAATATATAAAAAATACTCATAAGATTATATTGAAATTTCTCTTTCTCTCTCTCTCTCTCTTCTCTCGCTCTCTCTCTCTCGCGCGCTCTCTCTCTCTTGCTGCTTCTGGACCCGGGCTGGCTGTAGCATACTGGTCCCTACCATGTATGGTTTTGATTAGCTGTGGGTGTGTTGTGGGGCCGGGGTCCTTGGGCTTTCGCCCTCCAGCTTGTACTTTTTAACCTGGGATTTCTCGTCTCCGGCTGGACCAGCACTTGCCTCGCTGTTTTAATACATCACATGTTAGATGAAGTGCACACACAGTCATTTGGACCATAAAACAAGCCCCCCCCAAATAAAACACATAGGGTAAGTGTGGTGTGGGCGTGGCAGCTTGGGCTTTGTACTGGGCTGCTCCATGTTACACGCCATACTTTTTAAATGCATCACACACTAGTTGACAAACATATCATGAGTATAACAATGAAAACAGCCATATTTAAAAAAAAAAAAAACAAAAAAAACACAAGACAGGGTAAGCGTGGCATGTCTGGAACGGCTGGGAATGAGTTTGGATTTGGTGACCCTGGGCCCCGAAGCACCTCACCTTGATAACCCCTTTGCAACTATCTATCATATGCCATGGCCATGAGGGATGTCAGAGGCAGCTTTACAATATCTTATCATTAATAGTTGTATCAATATTATTATTATTATTATTATTATTATTATTATTATTATTGCAGCTACTACTATTATCATTACTTTCAATGGCTGTGTCAATATTATTATTATTATTATTATTATTATTATTATTATTATTATTATTATTATTATTATTATTATTATTATTTCTACTACTACTACTACTATTTTATTTGTCCTTTTCCTGATCCTTTAACCTCCCCCTCATTCTGGAAGAAATATTTGTTAATATATGTTTATCATTACTACGACTGCTAATACTATTATTACCATTTGTCTTTTCTTATTAATTGGATTCATCATCATCATTATTATTATTATTATTATCATTATTATTATTAGTACTATTGCTATTGTTATGTGTGTATATATGTATGTGTATTGATCTTTTTTTTTTTTTTTTTTTTTCTCTGGTTAAGTCTGTTGTACTTCCCTACAGCCCCTTTACTCATATATTTCTACTCCCTCACCCAGTTACACTAACACACACGCACACACATACACACACACACAAATCGTACTGATATGTATGTTATGTTGGTCTCTGAATTTGTTTTTTGCATTTCATTTGTTTTTTGTAAATATTGTAATAGTCTGTTTGCATAATAAAAAATATAAAAAATGTTACAAAACTTCAAAAAGCATTTAAATGAACATGAAGAAACATTAGAGATTTAGTAAGAAATCAAAGAAAAGTCGAAGTAAGTGTCGTCCCATCCTGTGTCTCATTTGGTGGATTGTTATTTTCTTTCTGATGTTTGGCAGCAGTACATACTGAGATCTCACTCATGTCCTTTAAATGAACAGTTCGTCAAGAAATGACAATTCTGTCATCATTTTATCAAGCCTGCATGACTTTCTGTCTTTAGTGGAGCACAAAGAGGGCATCTCATCCTCAGTGATGTTCACTGCTTTTTCATATGAACATCACCGGTGTCTGAGACTGAGCTAAACATCTCAGTGTGTGTTTGTGTGTGTGTGTGTTTGTGTGTGTGTGTGTGTGTGTGTGTGTGTGTGTGTGTGTGTGTGTGTGTGTGTGCGAGAGAGGGAGAGCAGCAGCTGAATGGTCGTGGTCTAAGTTTCTGCTGAACTGTTTATTTGCACTCAAACAGCCTGAATAACCTGTTCATCATCACGCGGCCTGTCTGTCAGCGCTTTCGCTCGCAGGATCTGTTGATCTTCACACTGTTTCAGAAGAGCAACTCATCTGCATCGAGTGAAATGTTTGCTTTGTCTTCTGTTCTCGCTGTCGTTCGCTCTCTTCATCTTTTGCTCAGTGTATGGTTATTTAGCACAATATGTCAAGCAGTTGCTCAGTTTGTACAGAAACACACCCTGATCTCTCTCTTCTGCTGGAAGACTGTTTTTAAGTCTTGCTTTATTACCAATACATTCATCAGATGTAAATGTTCCTTTCATAGGTTTCAAATAAAGTTTATTGGATAATTGAACTGCAGTATCTGATTTATAAAGAAAAGAAGTTATTGGATTATTATCTAAAAACTTTTCTGGGTTGAAAACTGTCCTTGATTAAAGTCATCTGGAGTGTGTCTGTGCGTGTGTGTGTTCAGGGTGTGGGTGGGTCCCCAGAGGGTTGGGGGCGGAGTTTGAGAGGCGGACTCCTCTGACTTTTGTCCAGTCAGAGAGGAGGGGCGTGTCTACATCTGCTGTCCTCACTGAGTTTCTGTGCTGGAGTTCTGCGTCTGTGACTGAAGACTGAGCGGTAAGATCACTTCTGTCCACTTACTCTACCTCTTTCCATTACAAGAACTGATCTATTAACAGTATAAACGGACCATTTCAACCAGCTTTTATTACAGCTGTATCCAGTATCTGAAATCTTCTGATAAATTGACTGACAATATGAGGAATATTTTCTATCCATAGCTGAAACGATAGAGTTTCATGAAAAGTCCTATTGGATCATCAGGAGTCTGATCAGAGAGAGAAAGATGTGACATGAATTCAAAAATTATTTATGGAATATAAAGATCCTGAATATGTCATTTTATGACATCATTTTTATTCTAAACAAGTTTGTTTATAAGTTAATCAGTTTAGTTTGAAGAATGATTGTATGCATTTAATGCATGTATGTGTATATGTGTGTGTGTACCTACTTAATCATATTTCAGAGAATGTGTACTAAACCTGATAAAACCTCCTTATGGAATGCCCTCATTTGTAAAATTAGGTAAATAAAGTTTTTTATTTTTTAATTGTAAAAATGCAGAAGGTTTTCTGCTAGGCTGAGGTTGTAGTTTTTATAACCAGCTGTATATAAGAACAATAGCAGTGTATGCAGCGGCTGAGTGAGCGTCATCATCCTCTGTGTATACTCTAAACACTCATTGTTTCTCTCGCTGATGTCAGTATTAGTCTGTCATTCGCTGTCAGGAGTCTCCTTCAGTCTGGACTGAGAGTCAGTGATTGTTTTCTAGATGGAGCTGTCTGGCGCTCATGATGGACGATCTCAGTCTGACCCTGTTCAAGCGTCTCAGGCTGATGATGATTCAGGATCTTTTGGGGTGAAAGTCCAGGTCCAGGGCATCGCCGGCCGGCCGTACGTGGTCCTGAACACTCAGGGGAGGTGTTCTCCGGAGTATCCCGACGTCTTTCTCACCGACCATCAGCGGCCGGAGTTTGTGTCCAATATGAGCGGCAGCGCTTCAAGCACTCAAACTCCTCGACCGGATCATTACAGATCTCTGAGAGCCTTCAAGAACCCGCCGGCCCAGCTGCTGAACTACCAGAGGAACCCTGAGATCCTGAGAGCCTACGATCCCAGAAACCACCGCGGCTGGTGCAGCAGCCCTTCCTCGCCCGTGATGGTGAAGAGAGCCAGGATCCCCGTGCCGGGAGCGGGTTGGGACCGAGTCCAGGAGCCGGCGGTGGAGAGCGTTCCCTACCAGCCGTCTCATATCATCTGCAGGAGGTCTGAACCTGCCTCAGAGATACAGCACACCAGGACGAGCGCAGGATCCCCTCAGACCGGCCAAGGCGCTCACCGCAGAAGATTCGGACCCGAGGAGAAGAGGCGCTCCAGAAGTCTGGAGTCCAGATCGGATGGGACAGAGATCGGAATGCAAGTCGGCAGCTTCACACAGACAGATGTGTCAGAGGTCACAGGGGTCAGAGCCACATCTGCAGGGCAGCAGGAGAGGTCAGAGGTCAAAGAAGAGACTGGCAGTGGACAGGTAGGGACGACACACACACACACGAGTCATTTGAATGTGTTGGATTCATCTGAACTGATTCATGAGTCATCATGTCACGTGTCTCTCAGGCCACACCTGATCTTCTGAAAGGACAGCGGGAGCTTCCGGATCAGCCCGATGAGGACACCGCTAAACTGGTGATGGTTAACTACCTAAAAGATGGGTGAGAACGAACTGTAGAACCTGTTCATTCAGCTGCTTTAGGGAGAATGACAGTGTGTGAGTGTGTTATATGTTCATGAGAAACACATGGGATTCTCTGGAATAAAATACTGTAGAATATGAATATGGTAATCATTCAGCATTATGCTACATGCCATATATTAGATGTTATGATAAAAAATTCTCATGCTTTTCTGGAATCTGTTGACGAACGTCCCAAGCACGGCTGCTCCTCTTTCTTCTGATAGTGACGTGTTTGTTCAGCTGAATGCTGACTCTTGTTTGTCTTCCGTCTCAGCACATCAGATGAACCTGAAGGAGAATTGAGTTTATTCCTGATCCTGAGGAACCAGAGTGATGGTTTTGAACTAAAACCGGTAGTTCAGCTGAATCGTCATTATTTACTCGCCCTCATGTCGCTCCAAACCTGCATGACTTTATTTGTTCTGCCTCAGAAGAAATAAACACAGATGTGCTGAAGCTCCAGAAAAAGTGTCACTGCAGCGCTTCCAAAGTCATACGAGCTTTCTGTCACCCAAATGAAGTTATTATTCAGCCGGTTTGGAGCGACGCGTGAGTAAATACTGGTGTAAGTGACTGACTGATGCAGATCAGAATCTGACTTTAGCTGTGTCTCTGCGGCTGGTTTCCCTCAGGTCCTGTGAGGGTGAAGCCATTATCAGGCAGAAGGTGGAGCTGATGTTTGACAAGATCCACATGCTGAAGTTCATGACCCTGGAGGAGGTGAGAGGACATTCACCACGGTAACCCTGAGCTTCCATCAAAATACCGCGGTACATTAAACTGCAGCTGTTCTTACTGAATTCAAGCTCTGCGGCGAACTGTGTTTGTTTTGTTTTGTTTTGTTTTGAAAAACGAACTTTCCACAGTTTGATTGTAGTAACTATAACTGCTGGTACTTGGACACATGTATGGAGGCATTTAACAGACTACTTTTAATAAAATATATATTAAAATCATTAAAACATGATGGCATATTGCAATAAGTATGATTAAATGTAAGCATGAATTAAAAAAAGCTGTGTATTTATTTATTCTGAAAAAGGACCTGAAAGAAATCTAGACATAATAAAATGTGGCAATCAGTAAATATAAGCATAATTAAATATATTTGCATTTCATTGTACTTTATTTCATCATTCCATAAACATATTTTAAAGTTTTATAATATATATTTATTTAGTCTAGTGTGTTAAATCTCTCCATATGCTTGTGAGTTACCGTTTTGTGAGTTGTTCCAGTGTTTGATTGGTTTGTGCGTGTTGAATAGTTGGAGTTTGCAGCTCCTCTGGAGGAGATAAATGATCTTAAAGACAGAAGGGCAGCGCTGGAGAGACACGTCACTCACTTACAGCAGCAGCTGCAGGAAGCCCAGCAGGTGATTGGATCAGATATGAGTACAATCAGTCAGTTTGTGTCCCATCTGACATCATCCGTGTCTCTGCAGGACAAGGAGAGTTTGTCTGAGCAGAAAGAGGAGAGAAATGCTGAGCTGAGGAGACTGCAGGAGGCGCTAGAGAGGAGCGAACAGGAGCAGATCATCATCCGTCACAAACTCACGGACATGGAGAAAGAGCTGCAGACCTCACTGGACCAGTGAGTAGAGATCTCTCTCTCACACACACACACACACACACACACTTATATATGTGTGTGTGTGTGTGTGTGTGTGTGTGTGTGTGTGTGTGTGTGTGTGTGTGATGTGTGTGTTCAGACTCCTGCAGGCCAGAAGAGCTCGTGATCAGTGTCGGTCTGATATGAGGGATCTGCAGCAGCAGCTGTCTGACATCCATGATGAGTTAGACAGCACTAAGAGCTGCGAGGCCGGAGAGAGAGACAGGCTGCTGCAGGTACGACCTCTGACCCCTTCATTTTCCATGGAATGATTTGTTTGAGGTGAAAACCTCTATGTCCATCTCTCAGGATCTGTCTCAGTTGCGCGGGGAGTTCATGGCCCTGCAGCGGGTGCAGGAGGAGCAGGAGGAGGCGCTACACCGGCGGGACAGGGAGCTGAAAGCCCTGCGGGGGGCGCTAGAGGAGGAGATCTCAGCTCACGCCAGAGATGTGGAGGCGCTGCAGGAGGAGCACCAGGAGGAGATCAACAGACTCCTGGAAGCCACACAGGAGGCCAAAGAGGCACGTTTCTATATTGTGTTTCATTTCAGTTCACTTTTATTTCATAAACAGTCTATTATATGTAGCTCTATAGAATTAAAGCTGACTTGACGTTCCTCCGTCCTCTTCCTCTGCTCCAGAGTGTGGCTCTGCTGGGTCAGAAGGTTCTGGAGGTGGCTGCAGAGAAAGGAGTCGGTCAGGCGCTGATCTCAGAGCTGAAGCAGACTAAAGTAGAGCTCCAGCAGAAGATTTGCACTCTGGAGGAGCAGATCTCCTCCCTCCACCACCTCATCCAGCAGAAACAGGAGCATGAGAAGCTCCTCACAGAGCGCGTGGAGCAGCTGATGGTGAGAATCAGCATGATCCCCTGTTAAAGCTGCAGTATGAACAGTACCAGTTTCAGTACCAGTTTTTTTCTTGATGTTCAGATGGAGAAACAGAATCTGGAGGAAGAGTTGCAGGAGGTCAGACAGCAGGAGGAGGACATGTGTGGAGCCAACCGAGCCCTGATGAGACACCTGGAGGACACGCAGGTAACCATCTGTCTGTCTCTGTCTGTCTGTCTGACACGCAGGTAACCTGTCTGTCCATCCATCCATCTGTCTTTCTGTCTGTCTGTCCATAAATCCGTCTGTCTGTCTGTCCTCCGTCTGTCTGTCCTCCGTCTGTCTGTCCATCTGTCTGTCCATTCGTCTGTCTGTCTGTCTGTCCTCCGTCTTTCTGTCCATCTGTCTGTCCATTCGTCTGTCTGTCTGTCCCTTCGTCTGTCCTCTGTCTGTCTGTCCTCTGTCTGTCTGTCCATCTGTCTGTCTAGTCGTCTGTCTGTCCATTTGCCTGTCTGTCTGCCCATTCGTCTGTCTGTCTGTTCATTCGTCTGTCTGTCTGTCCTCTGTCTGTCTGTCCGTCCATCTGTCTGTCCATTCGTCTGTCTGTCTGTCAATCTGTCTGTCCATCTGTCTGTCTGTCTGTCTGCCTATCCTCCGTCTGTCTCATTGTCCCATCGTCTGTCCTGTCTGTCTGTCTGTCCTCTGTCTGTCTGTTCATTCGTCTGTCTGTCTGTCTGTCTGTCTGTCCTCTGTCTGTCTTTCTGTCCATCTGTCTGTCCATTCATCTGTCTGTCTGTCCATCTGTCTTTCCGTCCATCTGTCTGTCTGTCCATCCATCTGTCTGTCCGTCCATCTGTCTGTCCGTCTATCCGTCTGTCTGTCCGTCCATCTGTCTGTCCATTCATCTGTCTGTCTGTCCGTCTGTCCGTCTGTCTATCTGTCTGTCTGTCTGTCTGTGTCTGTCTGCCGTCCATCTGTCTGTCCATTTGTCTGTCTGTCTGTCTGTCTGTCTTTCTGTCCATCTGTCTGTCCATTCATCTGTCTGTCTGTCCATCTGTCTTTGTCTGTCTGTCCATCTCTGTCCGTCTGTCTGTCTGTCTGTCCGTCCATCTGTCTGTCCATTCGTCTGTCTGTCCATCTGTCCATCTGTCTGTCTGTCTGTCTGTCTGTCTGTCCTCCGTCTGTCTTGTTTGTCCATCTGTCTGTCCATTCGTCTGTCTGTCCTCCGTCTGTCTGTCCATCTGTCTGTCCATTCGTCTGTCTGTCTGTCTGTCTGTCCTCTGTCTGTCTGTCCATTCGTCTGTCTGTCTGTCTGTCCTCTGTCTGTCTGTCCTCTGTCTGTCTGTCTCTGTCTGTTCATTTCTCTGTCTGTCTGTCCATCTGTCTGTCTGTCAAGTCAAGTCAAGTCACCTTTATTTATATAGCCGTTTTAACGATACAGATTGTGTCAAAGCACTTTACAGTAATAAATAGAAAAATAGTGTGTCAATAATGCAACATGACAATAGTAAACAGTTTTCAGTTAAAGGCAGTTCATCATTGAATTCAGTGATGTCATCATCCAGCTCAGTTCAGTTTAAAGGGGTCATATGATGTGATTTCAAGTTTTCCTTTCTCTTTGGAGTGTTACAAGCTCTTGGTGCAGAAAGAAGATCTGTAAAGTTGCAAAGACTAAAGTCTCAAACCCAAAGATATTCTTTATAAAAGACACCCCCCCCCCCTAAAATGGCTGATTCTAACATGCCCCCACAAGTCTCATCATGATGTGGGAAGATTTGCATAACGCCACCCAAATGTTATATAAACATAAATAAAATTTAAATTCACATCTCGCTCACTTCAATGCACTTTGAATGAAACATATACGTTAGTAATACATTAGTAATTAATGACTGAATTTTCATTTTTGGGTGAACTAACCCTTTAAGTTGTATTTACAACACTGTTCCAGAACAGTTCAACCCAAATATTCAGATGTGTGCAGCACATTTTATGGAGGACTGTTTCCTGATCCTGGGAGATAAGACTACAATGTTCTGACTCACAGCCTGTATGTAAAGGATTTGCCGCTGATGATTAAAACGTGAGTTTTGAGCAGTGTAGAGCAGCGGTTCTCAATTCCAGTCCTCACGCCCCCTGCTCTGCACATTTTATATGTTTCTCTTATTGCTTCAGACGTTTGTTCTATTTGAAGGTAAGTGCCCTGCGGAGTGGACATCACAGGATATTCTGCCATGATTCCAGTTCGAAGCGAATGTATATGTTCCATTCAAAGTGCACTGAAGTGAGCGAGATGTGAATTAAATTTTTATTTATTTACAGAGGTAAATTATATCACACTTGTCCGTGTGTGAAGACGTTGCACAGTGCAAGTCCATGAATGAATGTTCCCCTGCTCATGCATGGAGCTCACTTCTAACGAGCTGATTATCTGAATCAGGTGTGTTAACAAGAGACGTGCAAAATATGCAGAGCTGGGGGAGTGAGAACTGGAATTGAGAACCGCCGGTGTACAGTAGAGCTTGTTGTTTGTCGTTTCTCCGATCAAAAATGCAGACAGGGTTTTGTTTACGTGGCGTGATGCAATGCAACGTGTAAAAATACAGTATAAGTCATTATTATTGTAACTGCGTGGTTACAATTTTATCTCTAATAGTATAGATCTTGGAAGTAAAGTAGTTCATAAAGTCATTACTTCTGTGCTGTTGAGAAATGTCAACACCTGTTGATGCTTTATATTTCATTAATTTAGCCACTGTATTTAATAAATACAAACTCAAATGTTTCATTTCATATAAAAAAGATGAAAAGTAATCAGATGTAGCAGTTTTTAATGCTTTTCTGTAGGATAGGCCAATCAACACAAAATAAATACAAAATACATACATCTTACAAACCTCCTTCCATCCTTCCCTCCTTCCTTCCTTTCTCCATCCATCCATCCATCTCTGTTCATTTGTCTGTCCGTCCTTCAGTCTCTGTTCATTTGTCCATCTGTCCATCTGTCCGTCCTTCAGTCTCTTCATCTGTCTGTTTGTCTGTCTGTCTGTCTCCTGTATGTCTGTCTCTGTCTCTCTGTCTGTCTGTATGTCCCATCTGTCCATCCATCTCTGAGCTTCCTCCATCTGTCTGTTTGTCTGTCTGTCTGTCCATCTGTCTGTTTGTCCATCCATCTCTGAGCTTCCTCCAGAGCTGCTTTATAGATTAGTTGAACTCATTTAGGGCTGAAATGATTATTTGACATTATCAACAATGTTGACAATAGAAAAACTGTCTGCAAATATTTTTGTTGTCGTTGATTGATTTACTGATTTTTTTTGTAGTTGTTCGATCTCATATGATCTCATAGTTGTTTGAGCTCCCATGTAGGCCCTGCAATAATGTGGTTTAACCAGTGTGGTGCTGTAGTGCAAGACTGTAATTCAGCCCTCATGCAATCCAATAAAAGAAGACACACGCGGCTTTCATGTGGGAAGCAACCAGACGCTGATGAGAGTGGCCTTTAGATGAATATGTAAATATAGGCATTGGAACCATTCTACATTTGTGGGACAAGACCCACCCACTTTTTAAGACCAGTGATATTGGACCCACTTATTATTACTGTCTCTAATTCCTCATTTTAGAGACAGCTTTGACTTCCAGGCTGCTGCTTCCTCAAATCCATTCCACTTGGCTCATTCAGAGTCCATATAAATTAACCTGCAGGTGTAGGGCTGTACGCACTGTGTACCATGAGCACTTCAGCTGACCTGACCTGTTCGTCTGTCCTGCAAATATTTCAGCAGTTATGATGAGTGTTCCGTATTTCTGTCGCGTGAACTAACCATGCCACTAATTATGGATTAATCATTATTTTGAGTCATATGAATCATATGAAGTGTTCCTCCATCAGTAAAACAAACAGTATTGAGATACTTAAGAACACATATAACAAATAGAGATGGATGGAGTAGATTTAACTCTAAATGCAATAAAACACATTGTAAATAGAAACCTTTAACGCTCTCTAGAGCGCAAACACAAATACGCACTGGGTAGCTTGCCAGATCTGTTTCGCCAACGTTAGTATTACAGCTTCATCGTTAACACCTCCGTAAAACCAGACCTGAAGGAAATTGTAGGTCTTTTGCATCAAACAGTGGACAGTGTGTTCTGTCTGTCTCACACACAGTGTTGAGGAGTAACTAGTTACATATAACGGCGTTACGTAATTTAATTACAAAATAAATGTTACTGTAATAAGTTACAGTTACTAAAAAAAAGGTGTAATTAAATTACAGTTACTTATGAAAATGTTAATGATTACAAAGGGGTGATTACATTTGAATATTTACACACATCCACATACAGATTTAACTGATTTCTTTCCCAAATTGCACTGACTACTCTGAGACATACTTCCACAATGAATCTGTTCGTAGAATCCAGTGATAAAAGAGGAATTCCTATAGCCTAACGCGGACGGAATATGCCACATTTTGGATGAATAAATCAAAAGTAGGCCAGTACACTTGAATCAAAATGTGATATGGACTAGTGTATGAGAATATTAAGCCTCAAAAAGACTATATATGAATCCTACACGTTCTGCGTGTCTGTGGAAATAAGGCTTTGAGTGGCCATCGGGAGAACCGGGACAATTCCCGGTGGCCTGGAAGCCGATTTGGACGCTATTTTAATATTCTTTTTGTATAATTGCCTGCCGAATGTACTAAAGCGATTATTTCCGAATTCGGCATTCAATAATTAAATCTCTAATAAATCATGAATCGGTTAGTCGTGACTGCAATGCTTCGGCTCGCGTGCTCTCCGCTAAACGGTTTGGATCAGACTCAGAGTAATCAATGCGAGAGAGAGAATGAGTGGACTGTAGCGCACAGCTGGAGCAGAGAAGAAAAACTTCTGTTCAGGGTTTTAAGTGCAGGTCAGTTTCATCTGTTAAGATGCTATTGTAGTTTTGTCTTTGTTTACTTAGTTAAGCAGCAGCAGCCTATCAACCATCACTCAAAATACTGTATAAAGGACATCATTATTATCTAGTGTAATGTTACAGTAGTAATTTAGCGGAAAAATAATCATATTTTATAATAGGTTTGAGCAGAAAACAACACAACCCTTACGAAAATTAATGTATGGTACAGTATGGCATGGTTACCACAAATTAGCCATGGTTTTTGCTACACTAACCATAGTTTAACCATGGAATTTGTAGTAAAAATAAATACAGAAGAAAAAAAAAACATGGTTGCTGTACTTTTACTATAATAAAAGCATGGTTAATTTTTGTAAGGGAAAAACATGACTCATATTCAGTATTAGGATTTTTCTATAAAGATTTTGTAGTGATGTACTAATTTTTACGTAGGCAGTTTAGAAAGTATAGTTTTGTTAAATCTTGAGTATTAAAGTCATGAGAGAGATGGATATCAAAACAAAGAGACTAAAAAGAACAATGGAAGTGAAGGTGCAGTTCAGGAGAGAACTTTTAATTATTTTGCATGTCCCCAACCTAAAGATTTAAACCTTTTTTATGTCAGGGCCATGTTCCAGAATTTGTTTGTATGAGTTTGAAATTTTCCGGTGTGAAATTATTTCCCAGTCCGCCCCTCATGGAAATTAATGGTGCAGACATGTGGTTTCATTTACTACACATAGGCCTACTGATGCTAGCAGTGTTTTCAGCCTCAATATATGAGTACATGAACACATAAACATAATCTCTAGAACTGCTCTGAGTCACTTCATGAGCATTTCACTTATTTTGAGAAAACTATCGTCACATCATATACAAAGATGTTTCAAAGAGACAGCAATGTTTCAGGAGTTTAGTACACAGAATATGACATATGCTTATTAGATAACCATATTTGAGCTGATGTATATGCTTTTACATTTACATTTATGCATTTAGCAGACGCTTTTATCCAAAGCAACTTACAGTGCAATCGGGCTAAAATTTATTTTTTAGTTTTTTACCTAATGTGTTCCCTGGGAATCGAACCCACAACCTTTTGCGCTGCTAATGCAATGCTCTACCAGTGAGCCACAGCCTTGAGGCCTTCTGGGGTTCCCTGGACATTTACATTTACATTTATCAGATGCTTTGGCAAATTACAGTGCATTCAGGCTATACATTTTTTTTTAACCTAACATGTGCTTCCCTGGGAATCGAACCCACACTGAGGAGGAACCACAGGAACACTTTTATTTATTATTATTTTTTAATTAACTATTTTTTTTCAAACCATTGTTAGATGCAGTGTAGTTATGCAAACATTTGGTTTCAAAAACAGTATCAGTAAACTATTTCTTATGATTTTAAATCAGCATTGAACTTCAGCTCAATCTCAAAGTAAAAGGTGGTACTAAAGTCTGATCTTGTGGTGGATGTGTTCAAATCTGATCATCTTAATTCAAGTGATGAAGGATTGTGAAAGTGTGACAGTGTTGAGCACCACTGTAAGGTTAACCCTGCGTGGTGTAAATGTTTCAAAATCATTAACAGTTGCAAATAAACATTCATTAGAAATTTAGCAAAATAAATCAAAAAGTAATCAAAAGTAATCAGTTACATTACTTTAATAAAGTAATTGAAAAAGTTACCATAATATTACATTTTAAATAGGGTAACTTGTAATCTGTAACCTATTACATTTCCAGAGTAACCTTCCCAGCACTGCTCGCACACAAGACATTTACACGTAAGCGACTAAAATAAAAAACACGCTCTTTCTCTTCCTCTCTGTCACAATATCTACAAATAACTAAAACAAACTCTACTTACTGAGGCTAACTTTGAGAAAATTAAGCTGTGTCATGAATAAGCGGTCATTCACAGACAGTAGTCTATTTTAACTTTCTTTCTTTCAATTGTAAATATCCACTTCTTCAGCATTGTTTTGTTCTCTGTTGTTGTATAACAGCTTTGAACATGCTGTTGGATGTATTTGATCCTTTTGGTGATTTTTGCTGTTTTCGTACCATTTTTAAAAGGTTTAAAACATGTGACATAGTTACATACTCAAGATACTGAATTGAATTGACATTTAAGTACTGTTTTTGACCAAGAAAATGCTGCAGGCTCCCCTGAGCAACACAGCAAAGTAAACAAAGCATCTTAGCATATCTGCTGCTCAGGTGGGTCTGTGTGCTCACATACTGTCACTAAACAAGCTGCTCTTTAAATGAATCTTCATCATTTGTTCACCTGTTGCTTTTAAAGGCATCATATAGTCTTTGTTGCAGCAGTGAATTACAGTTACACTAAATGAACTACACTAAACTACTAAAATGACAGCGATGGGAAAACAGCAGTTCAGAAAGCATCTGATCATTGCGATGTGATGTTTGCACCAGCTCTGCAATCGGTTAAGTCACGTTTATTTATATAGCACTTTATACAATATATTGATTTACAATTGCAACTTGATTTTCTGTTATAAAGCAGCTCTCCAGTGTGAATCTCTTTATTAGTGAATGCAAAGAAGAAGATAATAATAATTTATTCAAAACTTAAATGTCTTATCAGTTACCATTATTTTGTTCTATATACGTATGACTTACAAAAAGAGATGTTAGACAGAATGATGAGTTACTTTGTCATACAGTTTAAATGGTGAATGAGAAAGTCTCATCTCATTTTGTATGCCAAATATATTTATTTGTATTATAAAAAAACTATAATAATTGTAAATGTACAATAATAATACAATTGTTTGATGTTTTCAAAATCTGAAGTGATTACTTTATTAGTTAGAATATGTGTAACTCAATATTTGAACTCATTGTAAAAGCTGAATAATCGATCAAACCTACTGATTAATCGGTGAAATAAATGGCGATTTAGTTGTTCTAATAATCGTTAGATTAATCGATTATCAAAATAATTGCTTGTTGCAGCCATAAACTCATTTCATAATTGATGAATTTAGCACAATTATTAAACTGAACTGAATCAACGATGAGCTGCCTTTAACTGAAATATTGACTGTTTACTCTCATCCACTCTGAACTGTGCTTGCATTATCGTCACCATTTCCTGTTTAATACTGTAAAGCTGACTTGCTAGAGTCTGTATTGTATAAAGTGCAATAGAAATAAAGCTGACTTGACTTGTCTGTGTCTCAGAGTGAGCTGAGCAGGTTGACTCGAGCTCATCGTGAGCTGAAGGAGAGGTTTGAGGAGGAGCGCCGTCAGACGGAGGAGCTGCAGAGGAGACGCGGTGAGTTAGAGGAGCAGAGGAGGAGCCAGGACCGAGTGTTAGAGCGGCTGCAGGAGGAGGTGAGAGGAGGCGCGCGCCCCCCCCGTCTGACCGAGGAGTCACTCTGATCGCACTCATTCTGTGTGTGTGTGTGTGTGTGTGTGTGTGTAGATGAGCGCGGCGGTGACGGGGTCGGAGCAGGAGACGCTGAGGCTGCAGGAGGAGGTGGACGCACTCAGAGATCAGAGCCAGAGAGAACTGGACACGCTACACACACAGCTACACGACACACACACACAACTACAGACACACACACATGCCACACAGGAGTATCAGAGAGAGGTTCGCACACACACACACATACACACATACACACTGGCTCTGTTTGGTGTTCCTGTCATCATATTTGGTGTGTGTGTGTGTTCAGCGGTGTGTGTTGGAGGAGAAACTCTCTCGCTGTGAGTTTGATCTGAACGAGGCGGATCTGAAAACTCAGCAGCTGCAGAAGAGAATAAAAGAGCTGGAGGAGAAACAACAAACACACGACGACAGACACAGCAAACTCATGGAGGTACACACACACACACACACACACACACACACACACACACACACAGTATTCTGAACTTTAATCTTCAGTTAATTTCAGAAGATCATGTGTTTAAAGTGTGTGTGTGTGTGTTTAAAGGTGCGAGTGTGTGAGCTGGAGCGGAGTGTGTTAGAGGAGCGCAGCAGCTCAGACGCGCTCATGAAGAGACTGGAACGAGGACGAGAGCAGGTCTCACACACACACACACACACACACACACACACACTGGACAGACGACATCTCTCAGCTTGAGTGTGTGTGTGTTTAATGTCTGCAGGTCATGGCAGAAACTTTGTGTGTGTGTAAGTAGGTCGTGATTGTGGTCAGTGTCTGATGGACTGTGTGTGTTTCTGACCCGGGTTAAAGCGCTCCAGTTCTCTGGTTGTCTGGTTCTCTATTTCTGGGCTTCATTCAGCCATTTCTCATTAATTGGAGTCGCTCAGTTTTGTTCAAGTCAAACACAAAGATAGCACAGAAACGCTCAGAATAACACACACACACACACACACACACACACACACACACACACACACACACACACATCATGAACAGTTTCATAAGGCCACAGATTAATGCATTCACATGAATAATGACAAGCACAGTTATTATACATGAATACTGTAGAGAGAACATGATGAATGCTCAATCCACAGAAATCAGTGTGTTGTATATGTGTGTGTGTGTGTGTGTCAAGTCAAGTCACCTTTATTTGTATAATGGTTTATACAGTAATGGTTGAGTCAAAGCAGCTTTACAGAGTTAAACCGGAAAATAGTTTATCAATAATGCAAGAAGACAACAACTGAAGTCAGTTCATTGATGATTCAGTGATGTCATCCTCCAGTTCAGCTCTCTTCCAATACTGTCTGTACAATCAGTCACACATGACCTGTGTGTGTATGTATGTGTGTGATATATATATGTGTATATGTCAGATGGAGCAGGTGAGAGCTGAAGTGCTGCAGGAACGAGCCGCTCGACACGAGCTGGAATGTGACAAGATCCGCCTGGAGCGACAGGTGAACCTCTTCACGCACATATATGAATGCAAACATCATTTAGTACATGTACATATCTCAGTTTTCCAAACAGGCCTTTATGATTTAATAATTAAATTGAATGTCAATTTTTTAAAAAAAAAAGTCAAATGTATATCTTTGTTGTGAGAGTTACATGCATGCAGGAACACAAGGTGTGCTTAATTCACTTTATTTTCACATTCAACTTGATATTCAGCTTCTTTCTGAACAGATGTTTACAGCATTTCACCAATATTCTGCCAAAGTTAAAGCCTTTTAAAGGTTTTAAACTTTGAAATTAAGAATTTAAGTAATTTTGTAATGTAAAATAAAGTTATTATTATAATTATCATCAAATATTCATCTTGCATTTTACAAAAAAGAAGTGTGCATCTGAATGTGTCAATAAATGATTGAAATATTAACATAAATCTCAGGGGACTTGAGGTGAATATTTTAGGTGTCAGGGTTCGACTGACTGAGTTTGTTTTGAGCTCCTGGATCTGCTGTCCTGTAGAATAAGGATCTGCGGGGCCGCGTGGCACAGCTGGAGGGGTCTCAGCGCATTGGTCAGGACGCTGTCGTCTCCAAACTGCAGCAGCACCTGCAGGAGCTGGAGGAGAGGCTGCTGGGAGAGGAGAGGTGAGGAGACGCAGCAGACGCTCCTGATTCACAGCGTCTCCTCTGCTCTGACGTTCTGTTCTCTGTCTGCGCTCAGAGAGAAGAGCGAGCTGCAGCAGATGAGCCGCAGACTGGAGCGCCGCATGAAGGAGCTGACGCTGCATCTGGAGGAGGAGAAGCTGTCGCTGCAGGACCAGAGAGACCAGGTGACCATCACCGTCTGTCCTGTGCTGCAGATTCAGTGCTCCCGCTGAACATCAGAGCCGCTCTTTCCCCTCCCAGACCCTTAAACTACTGCAAATGACACCCTTCTTCAGGATTTTAGTCTTGCTTTCCACATTCATACAGAGTTCTGTCATGAAACTCTGATGGAGCAGTCTGATAGGTCTTAATCTATCTGACATAATGACATCATTATCACATGGCACAGCTGATTGGTTCTCGTCTGTATTGGTAGCCAATGAGCTCGCTGCTCAACATTCAAATATATGACTAGAGCTTGCCGTAGCAGAGCAGCTTGTTTCAGCGAATTCAACATCTAAGATTAGTGAATGCTCTTTTAATCCATATCGCTGTGTATATTGCGTGGTCTGCCTAATTGATTTCAAAAATGAGCAACCATAATCAAGTTTAACTAAGTGTCATGATAGCAGTTTGCATTGTGTGCAGGAGCGAATATTAAGCATGTTAGCAGCAGCATTTAGTATCTGTGCTCATAGAGCTGGAGCAAAACGCAGTTTAGAGCATATGTAATCGCCCTGAGGACACACCGATGACATGAAACAGGTTCAATTAAATAAGCATTCTCGTGTATGCATTTAAACGGGGGCTCACCATATACAACCATGATACAAGCATGAATGCTATTGTAGCGAAGACTTGTTAGCAATGCAATATAACGCAACTGGCTTAAAAAAAAATAACGAGCCGGCCAATATCGTGATTATTGTTGTAATTAATCAAGAAGGGTGGATATTGTTATCAAGATTAAAATATGTCTAATCATGCAGCCCTAATCTATGGCTGCTGAAATAGTTAGTTCTGAGTGAAATGCATTACAGGTAATGTAGTTCTGAGAAATGTGCTCGTGCGACATGTGCACTTGCTGTGCTGTGTAATTCAGAAATGGAGAAAGAACATCATTCAGGTCAGTCCACCCAGGGTTTTTTTGCGAACTGTAACTTCGACAACTTTTATCTGCATGATAGAGTAAAATGGCATGCATCAGATAACTTTGTCCATCTCATCATTGCACAAATATGAATTAACAAGCTGTTATGCTGCCACTGGAACAGGTGGAGTTTAGAAAGTAACAGCAGTTATCAGATTACTAAATTATGATATTTGCTCAGGTGGATGCTGGTGTCTTATCTATCGGATTACAGCAAATATCCATTTTGTTCATTAAACATCCCACATAGTGCGCTTCTAATTAGAGTTAAGCCGGTCAGCGTGGTAGACCAGGCTCACATAGTCATAGGCCAGTATTGTTAAGCTGGTTGGCGTGGTAGCCCAGGCTCACATAGTCATAACCCACTATTGTTAAGCCGGTCAGCATGGTAGCCCAGGCTCACATAGTCATAGCCAACTATTGTTAAGCCAGTCGGCGTGGTAGCCCAGGCTCACATAGTCATAGCCCACTATTGTTAAGCCGGTTGGCGTGGTAGCCCAGGATCACATTGTTATAGGCCACTAGTGTCAAACCGGTCGGCGTGGTAGCAAAGGCTCACATAGTCATAGGCCATTATTGTTAAGATGGTCAGCGTGGTAGCCCAGGCTCACATAGTCATAGGCCGCTATTGTTAAGCCAGTCGGTGTGGTAGACCAGGCTCACAAAGTCATAGCCCACTATTGTTAAGCTGGTCAGCGTGGTAGCCCAGGCTCACATAGTCATAGGCCGCTATTGTTAAGCCAGTCGGTGTGGTAGACCAGGCTCACATAGTCATAGGCCGCTATTGTTAAGCCAGTCAGTGTGGTAGACCAGGCTTACATAGTCATAGGCCACTATTGTTAAGCTGGTCAGCGTGGTAGCCCAGGCTCACATAGTCATAGGCCGCTATTGTTAAGCCAGTCGGTGTGGTAGACCAGGCTCACATAGTCATAGGCCACTATTGTTAAGCCAGTCGGCGTGGTAGCCCAGGCTCACATAGTCATAGCCCACTATTGTTAAGGCAGTCAGTGTGGTAGCCCAGGCTCACATAGTCATAGCCCACTATTGTTAAGCCGGTTGGCGTGGTAGCCCAGGATCACATTGTCATAGGCCACTAGTGTCAAACCGGGTCGGCGTGGTAGCAAAGGCTCACATAGTCATAGGCCATTATTGTAAAGCTGGTCAGCGTGGTAGCCCAGGCTCACATAGTCATAGGCCGCTATTGTTAAGCCAGTCGGTGTGGTAGCCCAGGCTCACATAGTCATAGGCCGCTATTGTTAAGCCAGTCGGTGTGGTAGAACCAGGCTCACATAGTCATAGGCCGCTATTGTTAAGCCAGTCAGTGTGGTAGACCAGGCTCACATTGTCATAGGTCACTATTGTTAAGCCAGTTGGCGTGGTAGCCCAGGCTCACATAGTCATAGGCCACTATTGTTAAGCCGGTTGGCGTGGTAGCCCAGGATCACATTGTCATAGGCCACTAGTGTCAAACCGGTCGGCGTGGTAGCAAAGGCTCACATAGTCATAGGCCATTAGTGTTTAAGCTGGTCGGCGTGGTAGCCCAGGCTCACATAGTCATAGGCCGCTATTGTTTAAGCCAGTCGGTGTGGTAGACCAGGCTCACATAGTCATAGGCCACTATTGTTAAGCTGGTCAGCGTGGTAGCCCAGGCTCACATAGTCATAGGCCACTATTGTTAAGGCAGTCAGTGTGGTAGCCCAGGCTCACATAGTCATAGCCCACTATTGTTAAGCCAGTCGGCGTGGTAGCCCAGGCTCACATAGTCATAGCCCACTATTGTTAAGGCAGTCAGCGTGGTAGCCCAGGCTCACATAGTCATAGGCCAATATTGTTAAGCCGGTTGGCGTGGTAGCCCAGGATCACATTGTCATAGGCCACTAGTGTCAAACCCCCGTCGGCGTGGTAGCAAAGGCTCCCATAGTCATAGGCCATTATTGTAAAGCTGGTCAGCGTGGTAGCCCAGGCTCACATAGTCATAGGCCGCTATTGTTAAGCCAGTCGGGTGTGGTAGCCCAGGCTCACATAGTCATAGGCCACTATTGTTTAAGCCAGTCGGTGTGGTAGACCAGGCTCACATAGTCATAGGCCGCTATTGTTAAGCTGGTCAGCGTGGTAGCCCAGGCTCACATAGTCATAGGCCGCTATTGTTAAGCCAGTCGGTGTGGTAGACCAGGCTACATAGTCATAGCCCACTATTGTTAAGGCAGTCAGCGTGGTAGCCCAGGCTCACATAGTCATAGGCCACTATTGTTAAGGCAGTCAGCGTGGTAGCCCAGGCTCACATAGTCATAGGCCGCTATTGTTAAGCCAGTCAGTGTGGTAGACCAGGGCTCACATAGTCATAGGCCGCTATTGTTAAGCTGGTCAGCGTGGTAGCCCAGGCTCACATAGTCATAGGCCGCTATTGTTAAGCCCAGTCGGTGTGGTAGCCCAGGCTCACATAGTCATAGGCCGCTATTGTTAAGCCAGTCAGTGTGGTAGACCAGGCTCACATAGTCATAGGCCACTATTGTTAAGGCAGTCAGCGTGGTAGCCCAGGCTCACATAGTCATAGGCCGCTATTGTTAGGCCAGTCGGTGTGGTAGACCAGGCTCACATAGTCATAGGCCGCTATTGTTAAGCCGGTCGGCGTGGTAGCCCAGTCTCACATAGTCTGTTTTGTTCTTGTTTTGTACATTACCATGCCAATCCCCCTGAGAGCTGTCATGACAGAAATACAGTTTTGTCCAATCACTAGGACCCATTTTTCCAAAGTCTTCTCCCAGTGAAGCACAGTAAACTGGATCATTTATCATTGCTTTGGCACAAAATGAATGAAAATATCTTTCAATGACATGAACTCTTTTCTCATTCAAACACAAAAACCACCAAAACGTATCTATGAACCTACAGGCCTGCTGACTAACTGTGTATGAGTGTGTGTGTGTGTGTACAGGTTGTTTTTTTTTTCTACACTGTCGGGGACTTAAACCTGAATAAACACCATCTCATGGGTCACTGTGGGACCTAAATTGAGGTCGCCATGGATACAGAAGCTTATAAATCATACAGAATGAGGTTTTTGAGATTGTAAAAATGCAGAAAGTTTCCTGTAAGGGATAGGTTTAGGTGTAGGGTGATAGAAAATACAGTTTATACAGTATAAAAACCAGTACACTTATGGAGAGTCCCTACAGTGATAGTGTACCAGACGTGTGTGTGTGTATTTCAGTGTGAGTGTGTGTGTCAGCAGTCGTCCCGTTCTTCTGTCTAGTTTTCATTTCCACTCAAACGAGAGAGAGATCTGCTCTCAGACGGGAGCGACTCCTATCATCCACACACATCTCACACTCGTCCCGTGTGTCTGCAGCTGGCTCTGCGTCTGAAAACCCTGAAGCGTCAGCTGGATGAGGCCGAGGAGGAGATCGAGAGACTGGAGAACAGCAGGAAGAAGCTGCAGAGAGACGTGGAGGAGCAGCAAGAGCTCAATGATCAGCTGAAGACGGAGATCTGTGGCCTCCGCAACCACATCAGGTGACACACACACACTCACTCTCTCTCACTCACACACACACTTACTCACACGCGCACACACACACTCACACTCACTCTCTCTCTCTCTCTCTCTCTCTCTCACACACACACACACACTCATTCTCTAACTCTCTCACACACACTCACACACTTACTCATTCACTCACTCACACACTCTCACACACACACACTCACTCACTCACACACTCACTCAACCTCTCACACACACTCACACACACACACACAGTCACACACACTCATTCGCTACACACACACTCGCAAACACACACACACACACACACACACTCAATCATTCTCTAACTCTCTCTCTCACACACGCTCTCACACACACACTTACTCGCACGCGCACACACACACTCACTCACTCACTCACTCACTCACACACACACACACTCACACACACACACACACACACACACACACACACACACACACTCATTCTCTAACTCTCTCACACACACTCACACACACTCACTCACTCACTCACTCTCTCTCTCTCTCTCACACACACACACACACACTCATTCTCTAACTCTCTCTCACACACACACACACTTACTCATTCTCTCACACACACACTCTCACACACACACACTCACTCTCTCTCTCTCTCTCTCACACACACACACACTCTCACTCACACACTCACTCATTCGCTTGCGCGCGCGCGCACACACACACACACACACACACACACACACTCATTCATTTTCTAACTCTCTCTCTCACACACGCTCACACACACACACCTCGCACGCGCACACACACACTCACTCACTCACACACACACACTTTGCAATATTTGTAGCGCCACAAACAAACACACACACACACACACACACACACACACACACACTCATTCTCTACTCTCTCACACACACACACACACACACACTCTCTCACTCCCTCTCTCACTCACTCACTCTCTCTCTCTCACTCTCTCTCTCACACACACACACACACACAGTCACACACACTTACTCACTCGCTCACACACACACACTCACTCACACACTCAATCGAAAACACATACACACACTTACTCACTCGCTCACACACACACTCACTCGAACACACACACACACTGACCTCTGACCCGTCTGAACGTCTGCAGGCGCAACACGAGACCCAATAAAGCACAGACTCCAGCTGATGAAGATGAGGAGGAGGATGAAGATGAGACTGACGTGACACTAGATGCAAAATAACTGCTGAATATGTAACTCAAGTAATTAATCATCCACATTTACTAATGTTACTACGGTAAAACGAGCTGTCACTCTAAATGAGGTTGATTACATGAGCAGTGATGGATTAAGAAGCTGCTAATCACGACTGAACGGACGCTCTTATATAAACCCATGCAACATGAATTCAGTAACATTTGGCTCTAATTCTTCCTCATCATGTCATTCATGTCCATTTGATCAGAAGTTACTGTGAAAAATAAATTTGGTTTGTATGTTTAACTGGTCTCTTATCCTCTTTGTGTTGTTGAGTCAATAAAACTCGTGCTTCAATAAATCGTCTCCCATTCATCAATTTATTCACTGAGAAAACACAGTAACAAAGAATGAGTTGATATAGGCCTATTCCAGCATATTCAACACCCCTTGTGCTGTCGCTATAATAAAACACACATTTTTCACACTCTTCACCAACATCCAACACTTTTCTCGATATTGAATATATATGTTGTTGCTCTTAAAGGGGTCATATGGTGTTGCTAAAAAGAACATTATTTTATGTATTTGGTGTAGTGAAATGTGATTATGCAGTTTAAGGTAAAAAAAAAAAACATTATTTTCCACATACTGTACATTATTGTTTCTCTTCTATGCCCAGCCTTTCTGAAATGCATTGATTTTTACAAAGCTCATCGTTCTGAAAAGCTAGCAGTACGCTGATTGGCCAGCTATAAGTGCTTTGTGATTGGCCGAATACCTCAAGTGTGTGACGGAAATGTTACACCCCTTGGCATACTGTGATGCGTGTCCCGGTCAGAACACCGGCGAGACAAAAACAATAAATCCCTTAACAAATGAGCCATTTGTTGCATCCAGTGGGGATGTAGTGAATGTGACAGACATAATTCACCATTGTTAAGTGTAGTTCTGTACACTGTGTTCTGCATAACTGTTCAGGGATCATGGTCCCTTTAAATGTTCAAAATGCGTGATGACGTAAAACACCGGTCAGCGCCATGGTTGGAGTTTTCTGTTTTGTCTTTTGAAAAATAAACGAGACACGCATTTGTGTGCTCAAAGTGAGAAGTTGTCCCTTGCAAATTACTGCAATTTCCACACTGGTGACCCCGACATTAGTCTGCTGGACGTATCCAGAGACACGACGCGATCATGACCGCGAACGCTGTCACCCTCAAGACTCCCCGAATTCTGGGAATCGTCAGCATCGGCATGGTTCGCCCAGACTGAAGCGCAGTTCGCATTGCGTGAGATCACCGCGGATACAACAAAATATTACTACGTTGTGTCTGCTCTCGGAAATTCAACAGCATCCAGAGTGGTGAGCCTTCTTACGAATCCTCCCGAAAAAGAGAAGTATACGGCACTTAAAGCCCACCTGTTGAAAACGTTTGAACTGTCAGACGCTGAGAGAGCCAGCAGGCTTTTCTCACTTCAAGGACTGGGTGACAGCAAACCGTCCGAGCTCATGGACCGTATGCTGGATCTTTTGGGCGAACACAGACCTGATTTTCTTTTCATCCAGCTTTTCTTGCGTCAGCTGCCTTCCCAAGTGAGAGCTGCATTAGCCAACACCACAATCACTGACAGTCGTAGACTAGCTGAAGAGGCTGATACATTTTTCCTGGCGAGTCAGGGACATTTTGCGGCCGCGCCGCGTTTTCCCGCGCACATCTCTTCGGTGATGCAGAACGACACCACACTCATTGCTGCGACCACTTCTCGTCGGCAGCAGTCTGCTGGCACCCAACAGCCTTCAGGATTGTGTTTCTATCATGAAAAGTTTGGAACCAAGGCTAACAAATGCCGTCCACCATGCAGTTTTCAGTGTTTCGGGAAATGCCAGGGCCGGCGCTCAGTAGTAGCCATGAGTGTCGGCCGCGTAGGCAGGCTGCTTTTCATCCGCGATAGCATCTCCGGACGCCGTTTTCTGTGCGACACGGGGGCACAAAGGAGCGTCCTGCCTGCATCCCGTTTGGACATGGTAACCGACAGCCACGGCCCCCCTATGGAAGCTGCCAACGGTAGCCCCATCCGCACATATGGCACAAGGTATGTTGAATTGTGTTTCGGAGGACAGCATTTCGGTTGGGACTTTGTTACTGCAAAGGTTGCCATTCCCCTCCTTGGCGCTGATTTTTTGTGTGCACATGGACTGTTGGTGGATGTAAAGAACCGCCGTCTGATTGATGCTGTCACGTTTTGTTCTTATACATGCACGCTCAGCGAAGCGGACTCCATACGACTGTCTAGCATGCTCTCAGCTTCCGATGATTTCCAACGTCTATTGGCCAGTTTCCCAGCTCTCACTCAGCCCACTTTCTCTTCATCTACTGTGAAGCACGGTGTGGAGCACCATCTCGCCACTACTGGTCCACCCGTCTACGCCCGCGCTCGGCGCCTCGACCCGACCAAGCTTGCCGTTGCAAAGGCTGAGTTTGCAAACATGGAACGCCTGGGCATAGTACGCCGATCCGACAGCCCGTGGGCATCACCCCTCCACATCGTACCCAAACCTGGCGGCGGCTGGCGCCCGTGTGGCGACTACCGGCGGCTTAATGAGGCAACGGCACCTGACCGATACCCAGTCCCGAACATACAGGATTTTTCAGCACACCTGGCTGGCAAGGTGATTTTTTCCAAGGTGGACCTCGTCCGGGGATATCATCAGGTGCCGGTACCACCCACTGACATTCCCAAAACAGCAGTGATCACGCCGTTTGGTCTGTTTGAGTTCCTGCGCATGCCGTTCGGCCTTAAAAACGCCGCCCAATCTTTCCAGCGCCTCATGGACTCTGTTTTGCGGGACCTGCCTTTCCTTTTTGTGTACTTGGATGACATCCTGGTAGCGAGCACGTCCAAGTCTCAGCACCTGGCGCACCTCCGAACCCTTTTTGAGCACCTTAGCACCATGGTCTAATTGTCAACCCTGCCAAGTGCCAGTTCGGTCTCTCCACCATCGACTTCCTAGGACACAGAGTCACTAAGGACGGGGCAGTTCCTCTCCCATCAAAGGTGGAGGCAGTCATACAGTTCCCACGCCCACTCACTGTCAAATCCCTGCAGGAGTTCCTCGGCATGGTGAATTTTTATCACCGCTTCATCCCCTCGAGCCGCTCAGCTCATGGGGCCCTTGCACGAGGCCTTAAAAGGTAAACCCAAACACGCTGTGGACTGGACTGAGAGCAGAGTCAAGGCTTTTAATGCCACTAAAGCAGCATTAGCGAACGCCACCATGCTGGCGCATCCTTCTCCTACAGCCCCCATTGCCATCACCTCGGATGCCTCTGATTATGCTGTCGGTGCGGTTTACGAGCAGTGGGTACGTGGGGCCTGGCAGCCGCTGGCTTTCTTTAGCCGTCAGCTGCGCCTTTGTGAGCGGAAGTACAGCACTTTCGACCGGGAGCTGCTGGGTATCTACCTCGCCATTAGACACTTTCGTTCCCTGCTGGAAGGCCGACACTTCACTGCTTTTGTGGATCACAAGCCGCTGACTTTTGCCATGGCCAAGGTGGCTGAGCCGTGGTCCCGCCCGCCAGCAAACGGCATCTGTCTTACATTTCAGAGTTCACCACGGACTTGCAGCACATTGCCGGTAAGAGCAACCACGTGGCGGATTGCCTATCACGGGCTCTGGCAGGGGCAGTCCATCTTGGTTTGGATTACAACCGCATGGCCGCAATTCAGACCACAGACCCAGACGTGCAACATCTGAAAACCTCGACTACAGGGCTGCAGATCAAGGACGTGGTTTTTGGCAATGCCGGCACAACGCTCCTGTGTGACATCTCCACAGGTAGTCCTCGGCCTATCGTTCCCTCGGGGTGGAGGCGGCAGGTTTTTGATGCCATCCATGGTCTCTCCCACCCAGGTGCGAAAGCTTCACAGAGGCTTGTTTCAGCAAAGTTTGTATGGCATGGCCTCAAGAAGGACGTTAGGGACTGGGCTAACACCTGTGTTGAGTGCCAACGGGCCAAAGTACACCACCACACTAAAGCCCCGTTAGAAACATTCCCGGTTCCTGAGAGGCGTTTTGACCACGTAAACGTGGACCTGGTTGGTTCTCTGCCCTCCTCTCAAGGTTTCACATATTTGTTAACCATGGTTGACAGGACCACCCGCTGGCCTGAGGCTGTGCCACTGACATCGGTGGCGTCTGCCGAGATGACACGGGCATTTCTTGGCACCTGGATTGCCCGTTTCGGCACCCCTTCGGACATTTCCTCTGACCGAGGTGCACAGTTCACGTCTGAGCTTTGGAACGCCGTCGCACAGAGCCTCGGAGTGAGACTCCACCGCACGACTGCATATCACCCGCAGGCTAACGGACTCTGTGAGCGTTTTCATAGATCGATGAAGGCTGCCCTGCGTGCCAGCCTCAAAGACAGGAACTGGGTCGACAAGCTCCCGTGGGTGATGCTGGGTATCAGGACTGCACCAAAGGAAGACCTTCAGTCCTCATCCGCGGAGCTTGTTTACGGACAGCCGCTGCGAGTACCAGGGGATTTTGTCCCTAGCACCACGGTTCCCTGGTCTGCCACTCTCCAGCGGTCTACTCTACTGGATAATGCGAGGTTTTTTGCACCTGTCCCTACCTTCCTGTCACGGCCTCACCTCAGTCGCACATCCCCGCTGGACTTCAAACACGCCGACTATGTTTTCATTCGCCACGATGCTCACAGAGGACCGCTACACCCGCCCTACGAGGGCCCGTTCCGGGTTCTGGAGACAGGGGACAAACACTTTGTGGTGGACAGGGATTGGCAAACCGGAGCGACTCTCCATTGACCGCCTTAAACCGGCTCATTTGGACGTGGCCAGGCCCGTTGACTTGGCCCAGCCCCCACGACGCGGACGGCCTCCTGCTCTGCCCCCACCCAGTGCTCCTACCCCACCCAGCCTCCCACACCCCATGCCCCTCACCCAGGTAATGGACGGTACACCAGCTGCAGTGGGGGTTTCCTCGACCTCTGGTACAGCGCAGTCGCTGTGGCCGGTTGATACGCCCACCCCCCCCCCCCCCGTGACAGTTGGGTTTTTCTGATATGGTGAATTCTGGGGGGGACGTGTGTAGTGAATGTGACAGACATAATTCACCATGGTTAAGTGTAGTTCTGTACACTGTGTTCTGCATAACTGTTCAGGGATCATGGTCCCTTTAAATGTTCAAAATGCGTGATGACGTAAAACACCGGTCAGCGCCATGGTTGGAGTTTTCTGTTTGGTCTTTTGAAAAATAAACGAGACACGCATTTGTGTGCTCAAAGTGAGAAGTTGTCCCTTGCAAATTACTGCAATTTCCACAGGGACATAATTATGCTGCGTAAACAGAAAACCATGTCTGCATTTGTGATCGGACAAACAACAAGCACTACTCTACACCAGCAGTTCTCAATTCCAGTCCTTGCAGGGGGCGTGAGGACTGGAATTGAGAACTGGTGCTCTACACTGCTCAAAACTCACGTTTGAATCATCAGTGGCAAATCCTTTACATATATAAACATACTTACAGACTGCGAGTCAGAACAGAACATTGTAGTCTTCTCTCCCAGGATCTGGATACAGTCCTCCATAAAATGTGCTGCACACATCTGAATATTTGGGTTGAACTGTTCTGGAACAGTGTTGTAAATACAACTTAACCACTGATTTCTAGTCGTGTCCTCTTTTGGAAGACCAAACAAAGTAGTTTCACTTTCACAACGAAACAGCGTCTCCACAACATGGCGGCAGCAACAGCAGCAAGAATAAAAAGTTACTCCTCCTTTCTTTGCGTGAACATCTGGGCGGCATTATGCAAATCTTCCCACATAGTGACATAGAGATGTGGGGGCGTGTTAGAACGAGGCTATTTAGGAGGGTGTGGTTGACTCTTAACTTTTATAAAGAATATATCTTTGGGTTTGAGACTTTAGTCTTTGCAACTTCACAGATCTTCTTTATGCACCAAGAGCTTGTAACACTCCAAAGAGAAAGGAAAACTTTGAATCGCATCATATGACCCCTTTAATATATCGCACATTTCATTGAGAGACAATTACAGCTAGAATTACAGAGCTATCAATCACACAACTTACCGCTGGCCTTACATACATGAACTGATAAGTGTAATAGAGGGCACACACATCACAAAGAACCAGCCAGCCGATAGGAAGCCCTGTTAACCCTTATTCTGTCCAGTCATCTCTAGTATGATTATTTAACATTCTTAGCAAGTGGAGACACACAATATATATGTACAACTCTGTTACATATGTTTTAATGAAGCTGACTTAATGTTTCAGCTGTGGTTTGAGCGAGTGCTGCTCGTGTGAGTGACTCAGCTTTAAATCCAGATATATATATTAGTGCTGTCAATTGATTTTAAAAATAATAACTTATTAATCACACATTGTTTCTGAAATAAAAAATAAAAAAAACTTATTAACCGCACATTGTTTCTGAAATTAATCACGATTAATCCCACCTAACATTGAAATTTTTTGAATGACTTTTAAATTGCAATATATTCACATTCAATCTTCAAATAAATGCACAAACAGTTTGCAGTAGTGTGGGAGTGATCGCTGTTTGTTCAAAAGTTTGCTTTTCTTGTGAGTGATGTCTGGTGCATGAAGTTCCAAAGGACTTTTAAACATGGCACTGCCAGATCGTCTGCTGCACTTAAAGTTGTTTTGAAGACAAGTATTGTCTGCTCATCCACCTGTTCTGGTGTCTGAAAATCCCGCTCCAGATTTCATCATTACTGCAAACTTGTGTGACGCAATTCCCACGTGGACCTCAAACCGAAACTTAATTAACTGTTGTTGTTTTTTTTTCTTTTTTTTTCATTCTGCTTATTGTCTTTTTGTTTTTTATTATTTGTTTTGTTTCTTTTTGTTCAAATTTGTATTTTTCTTTTTTCTTATGCCATGGACAATAGTGGAAAAAATCTTCCCTTTGAACAGTATATATTTTTTTGACTGTCTATAGGATATAATGTTGTAACAGGTGTTTTTTTTTTTTTTTTTTTTTTTTTGCTATCTTGGGTTAATTTAAATTTTGTCAGGGTTAAAACCTGACTGGCGCCAGAAAATTTTCCTTAATAGAGTTTATTTATGCTAGGGCAGCCACCACTGTCACAATTGTATGCTTGACGTTTCTTTCGCACTTTGATATGAAATTATACTTCTGTTGTGAGGAGGGTGGCCAACCTTAGTTCCACCCCTCTTGAACTTGGCACAGACGGTGTAACTTTGCAACCTGTGTCTGGTTAAAGACGTTGCGTTAATTATTTTTAATGCGTTAAACTGGAAAAAAAAATTATCGCCTGTGTTAACACGTTAATTTTGACAGCACTAATTACTATATATATATATATATATATATATATATATATATATATACTATATATATATATATATATATATATATATATATATATATTTATACACACACACAAACACAATTGTACTGCATGATTACTGTTACAGAGGAGGCTCCCGTACCACCTCCTCTGCACCACAAGAGGGAACCATCTCCTGAATATTAACCATCTTTTATTTGGACTCCATTTTCCATTATCCCTCATACATGGGACTGATCACACCCACACACCTGCACCTCATTACACACACACTTTCAAGCCGCTCACACACTGACTCTCGTGAAGTCTTGATTTGTCTCCTGGCTGTCTTTACTGAGCGTTCTACCCACGTTTGCTTTCATTGTGTTTGACCTCGACCTGTTTCCTGATCTCCTGACTGTTCTCTGCCTGCCCTTACTCAGATTGTTCTCCAGGACTGTGTTTGCTAGCCGCCTGCCCTGATTTCTCACCTATGTGATTTGTCTCACAAACCCCAAAAAACCCGCAAATTCATACAAACCCTAATAACCCCCGTATTGTCTGACTATCCCTAATAAAGCTGCTAATGGATCCAAACCCTTCTGATGTGTCGCAACAGAAGACTTCGCCGTACAGCGATCCAGCAGCACTTATGCAACTATCAACAGAATTATCTGCTCAAGCCACGCAACTCACCATGCATCAACACCAGCTAAACCGACTCACCACACTAACCGAGGAGCTAGTCAAAGCACTGCAGGGCCTCTGCATCTGATCAACCACCCATCCTCAGTAACCCACCGCCTATGCAGGCACCCCCTGTTAGCCCACAACTTGCCTTTCCAGAGAAATTTGATGGGGAACCCGCCAGATGCCATGGCTTCCTACTCCAGCTTGCTCTGTCAACCAACAGCCCTTGCTGTATCCCACAGACCCTAGTTGCATTGCTTTAGTTTGCTTATTACTTACCAGGAGAGCGCTGGATTGGGCTACCGCTGTCAAGAAGATGGACGGATCAGCATTCCCCACCTTTGAGGCATTCCTTCAACATTTCCGCGAAGTTTTTGAATATCCAGCCGAAGGGAAAAACTCGGTTCACCATGGCACCCATTCTCTGACATCCAGACCCAGAACACCCACTCATTGTAGAGGTCGACACTTCTAACACTGAGGTAGGCACAATACATTCTCAACGTCATGGTTCACTGGCAAAGATATACCCGTGTGCTTTCTTCTCCCGTAAACTAGCAGCCACCGAATGGAATTACGATGTTGGCATCCGCGAACTTCTAGCCATGAAATTAGCACTAGAGGAAGGGCAGCACTGGCTGGAAGGAGCAACATACCCATTCAGTGTTCTCACCGATCATAAAAATCTGGAATACTTGCGTTCAGCTAAATGTCTAAATCCAAGACAGGCCAGGTAGGCATTGTTCTTCCCTAAATTTCAGTTCACTTTAATATACAGGCCGGGCACCAAGAATGCCAAAGCCAACGCTCTCTCTCGCCAAACCAAAGGAACTGTCCGCTCCACCGTCAATGACACTTTCATCCCTTGAAAACTTCTCATAGCACCTGTACAGTGGGATATCATGACTGAGATAGACCATCTAACTCTTCAGAAACAGCTGCCTCCTGAATGCCCTGCTAATCTCACCTATGTCCCTAAACCCCTTCGACAACAACTACTCAGGTTCATGTTACACCCAACTCAGGTCATCCCGGAATCGCCCCAACTTACAAAATGACACAATCCGATTCATCCGGAACTGCATAATTTTTAACACCTCCAAGTCACCGAGACAGCTCTCAGCCGGCCTGTTGAATCCACTACCCACGCCACAACATCCTTAGTCTCATATTGCCATCGACTTTATCACTGATCTGCCCAATTCCCAAGGTAACACTATTATACTCACTATCATGGACCGATTTTTCAAAGCCTGCCTAATCCTAACCACCCCTTGCCCAAACTCCCCACATCTTTTAAAGCAGCCAAACTGTTTTGCAGTCATGTGATCATCAGCGATTATGGGTCATCGCTGGAGATATCCTTGACCCCTCACTCACAGAGGAGTTCCACAGGACACATCCGTAGAAACCGGCCCCTAAACCTCGTAGGGGGCCCCGGCGTCACTTGGCTCCTCGCGTCAGGAGTCGCTCAAAGGAGGAGGGCTCTGTTACAGAGGAGGCTCCCGTACCACCTCCTCTGCACCACCAGAGCGAACCATCTCCTGAATATTAAACATCTTTTATTTGGACTCCATTTCCCATCATCCCTCATATCTGGGACTGATCACACTCACACACCTGCACCTCATTACATGCACAAATTTAAGCCGCTCACACACTGACTCTCGTGAAGTCTTGATTTGCCCTGGCTGTCTTTACTGAGCGTTCTACCCACGTTTGCTTTCATTGTGTTTGACCTCGACCTGTTTCCTGATCTCCTGACTGTTCTCTGCCTGCCCTTACTCAGATTGTTCTCCTGGACTGTGTTTACTAGCCGTCTGCACTGATTTCTGATGACTCTGTCCCTTGCCTAGTCTGCTGTGTTGTCTTGCCAGTATTCGACCCCTGTATTGTCTGACTATCCCTAATTAAGCTGCTAATGGATCCAAACCCTTCTGATGTGTCACTACAATTACCATGGTATACCAATCAAAAGGAGCTGCTTTAATTTAATCAAAAATACAGTAAAATTGTGAAATATTTTTTGTCAATTAGCATCATTACTCCAGTCTTCAGTGTCACATGATCTTCAGAAATCATTCTAATATGATGATTTGCTGCTCAAGAAACATTTCTGATTATTATCAATGTTGAAAACTTTGTGCTGTCCAATATTTTTTGTGGAAACTGTTACATTTTATTTTTCAGGATTCAAGGATGAATAGAAAGTTCAGAAGATTTTGTGAAATTTATGTGAAAAATATTTTGTAACTTTAGAAATGTTTTTGCTCTCACTTTTGATCAGTTTAATGTGTCCCTGATTAATAAAAGTATACATTTCTTAAAATCTTACCAAAAACAGTTGTGCATACCTGAAAGTACTATTTATATGGTCTCTCAAGTAGCTTCAAAGAATAATTTGGTTTTACCATGATATGTGTTCAGAAAGCATAGTAATAATACCATGGCATATTTTTGATGATTTTTTATTTTATCATTTTTTTATTTTTTTTTTGCCTTTCCTCACTATTTCTGTTTTAACCCCAAAAATAATACAAGTGATGCTTGTGGTAGATGTACAGTACACTGTAAAAATGATTTGCAAAGTAATAATTAAAAGAAAAAATATTGGAGTAAAAAGAAAATACTATTTTAGTTTTTCTAACTCAAAATTTCACTTTAATTCAGTGTGTTTCTTGCCGTTTCTTTGTAATTATTTGTGAGATTTTCCAGTTATTTCTGAGTGAAAATAGTCCTACAGCAAAGTGTTTCAGCTGATGTGTGTGAGTGTTAGTGAGCTCAGATTCGTCCATAATGTGGCGGATCAATGGCGTGTGTTTGGATGTCCCATCAGAGGCTTTAATGCAGCAGAGCATCCAGCGTGTGTTCAGTCCCATCAGACACACACACTCTCACTCACTCACTCACTCACACAGCATCATGAAGCATCACTGCGCCATCAAACACGGCATCTTCAAAGAGTTCCTGGCCGAGTTCCTCGGGACCTTTGTGCTGGTGGTGAGTTTCTGCATCCTTACCTTCACTCTGTTTCAGCTCAGACAGCAGCGTTATTCACTGTTCCTCAGGCCTTAAAAACTTTAAAGTTGTGGCATTAGTTGTGGCATTAAATGCATCTCTCCTCAGTATTTTCTCTTGTTTTCCAGTATGTTTTTCTAAACGTCCTTAAATCAAGATACATTTACTTAGTTTCAAGATTCAAGTCTTGATTTTTGAGAAACTGAACAAAATGAAGTGAGTTTATGATCAAAACAGGAACAAATATCTGTCAGCAGGGAATGAAAACCCTGCTTTATTCTGCACAGACTCACAAATATAGTTCATGTTTGGTTTTACTGTAAACGTATATATAATGATTAATTCTCTGTGTTATTTTGTTGATCAGTCAGTGATTGCTCATTGCTCTGTTGTGTGTGTGTCTGTGTCAGTTGTTCGGCTGCGGGTCGGTGGCTCAGACGGTGTTGAGCAGAAACACTCTTGGTGAACCGCTGACTGTCCACATCGGCTTCAGCACCGGACTCATGATGGGTGTCTATGTGGCCGGCGGCGTGTCGGGTAAAACACACACTCATATTATATTAGCATCACACACACAGAGAAACTCATCAACACTCACACGTGAGCTGGAACCACACGCGTCTGATCACTGCCCTTCCCAGAACTGATCAATAAACCCATTCCACAGTGGTTCCTGGGAGTTTGCTGTGCTTTGGTTCTCTGTGGGTTTCTAGATGAAGTCTTCTTCTCTCAGATGGTCTGAGATGTTTCTTCACCCATCAATATCTCGGAATGACCTTGGTTTGATCAAGCTCTGCTCTCGCCTGCTTTCTGAGGTCATATAGAGCCTGGAGCGTCAGGACAGATCCATTGATCTGTGTGCGTGTAATGTGTGTTGTGTGTGTATGCATGCATGTAGTGTGTGTGTGCGTGTAGTGTGTGTGTGTAGTGTGTGAGTGTCAATTTTCAATTCAAGTTTATTTGTATAGCACTTTTCACTATACAAATCATTGCAAAGCAGCTTTACAGAAAATTAAGTTTCTACAATATTTAGTAGTAGCTTATCAGTGGTGTCTGTCAGTTTCTGTACATATGGCAGAAATGTTCAGAAAAATAAATTAAAGATGTAATCAAACAGATGATGAACACCATTAACAGCAATTATTATATGATGCAATCAAACTTATAGCAAAATTAGGTAGTTCTGTATGTTGTTTCAGGGTTGGCATCATCTCTTAGGTTTGTATCCAGACTGGAGCGTGTGTAAATCCTAGTTACCAAAAACAGAGAAACAAATAGAGACATAATTAGCATAGCTGCTGTTCCAACCAAGTAAAATTAATTAGATTAACCCAAGCTAAAGAATAATAATGTGCATTTGATCAGATATAACTGCAGTCCAAAATTATGAGATGCATTATTTGAATGCTTGGCCAAAGAGGTGTGTTTTTAATCTAGATTTAAACAGAGAGAGTGTGTTTGAACCCCGAACATTATCAGGAAGGCTATTCCAGAGTTTGGGAGCCAAATGTGAAAAAGCTCTACCTCCTTTAGTGGACTTTGCTATCCTAGGAACTATCAAAAGTCCAGTGTTTTGTGACCTTAGGGAGCGTGATGGGTTGTAGCGTGGTAGAAGACTAGTTAGGTACGCAGGAGCTAAGCCATTAAGGGCCTTATAAGTAAGTAATAATATTTTGTAACTGATACAGAAATTAATAGGTAGCCAGTGCAGAGACTGTAGTATTGGGGTAATATGATCATATTTTCTTGACCTGGTAAGGACTCTAGCTGCTGCATTTTGGACTACCTGTAGCTTGTTTATTGATGATGCAGGACAACCACCTAGCAGTGCATTACAATAGTCCAGTCTAGAGGTCATGAATGCATGAACTAGCTTTTCATGCATCAGAAACAGGTAACATGTTTCGTAGCTTGGTAATGTTTCTAAGATGGAAGAATGCTGTTTTTGTAACATGGGAAAATATGATTTTCAAAAGACAAGTTACTGTATAATATAACACCCAGATTTTTTACAGTAGAGGAAGTAACAGTACATCCGTCTAATTGCAAATTGTAATCTACGAGATTCTGTGTAATGTTTTTTGGTCCAATAAGTAATATCTCTGTCTTATCTGAATTTAATAGGAGAAAATTATTGGTCATCCAATCTTTTACATTTTTAACACACTCTGTTAGCGATTGATAGATAATTTAGAAGTTTCATCTGGTCTCGTTGAGATACAGTGCCCTCCATAAGTATTGGAACAGTAAAGACAAAGTTGCTTTCTCTGCTGTGGAGTCAAGACATTTGCAAATATGATTAAAAGATGAATATGAGACAAAACTACAGAATGTCACATTTTATTATTAGGTCTTTCGACACATACATGTTTTACCAAATAAAAAGGACAGCACTTTTAGAGTTCATCACACTATTTGATGTGATCATAAGTATTGGAACAGTTGAATTTAAGGCAGATGTAAAAGATTAAAAGACAATATTTAGTAGCAGATCCCTTGCATGCAATCAGAGCAGTGAGTCTGCAACCCATAGACATCACCAGACTCTTGGTCTTATGCTTTGAAATGCTTTTCTCCAGCCTTTAATGCAGCCAATTCCAACTGTTGTTTGTTTTGGGGAGTTTCTGTCTTCAGTCTTCTCTTCAGCTGGTGAAATTAATGTTCAATCGGATTCAAATCTTGAGATTGATTTGGGCAGTCTAAGACTTTATATTTCTTTGCCCTGATAAAGTCCTTGACTGAACTGGCAGGGGGTTTTGGGTCATTGTCCTGATTCAATATGACAAATCAGATCTGAGATGTAGACTGGAGCCAGCCCATGCAAGGCTTTAAACAAAAAAGTTAAAACCTTGTACTCAATTCTAAACTTAACTAGTAGCCAATGTAAATTTGCTTAAATAGGGGTCATATGCTCCCTCTTTTTCTTCCCCATTAAGAAGCAGTTGAACCAGTTGCAAACGAGAAAGGGAAAACTGGTTGACACCAGCATATAAAGAATTACAATAATCAAGCCTTGTTGAGATGAAGGCATGAATAACTGTCTCTAGATCATTAAAAGATAACAGAGATTTCAGTTTACGTAAACCCCTAAGCTGGAAAAAACTAGCTCTTACAACAGAATTTATTTGCTTGTCAAATTTTAACTCTGAATCAAAAACAACACCCAGATTCTTTACATGAGTACGGATATTTGATTTCAAGGGTCCTGAACTAGAGGACATACCATTAACCAAATGAGGGGAGCCAAATAAAATGACTTCAGTCTTGTTTTCATTCAACTGGAGAAAATTATCACCCATCCAGCTTTTGATGTCGTTTACACAAGCAAGCAAGTCGGATAAGGACTTTGACCCAGGTTTTATTGACATATACAACTGGGTATCATCCGCATAAATGTGATATGGGACCTTATGAGACTCAGAAATGTAACGAAGAGGGAGCATATATAAAACAATCAAAATTAGGCCTAAAATGGAGCCCTGTGGCACCCCACCAGTAACAGAAGCAGGTGATGAATGAGACTGATCTACCTCCACAGAGAAACTCCTCACAGTAAAATATGATTCAAACCAATCTAAGGCCGAATCACGAATAACAACATCAGTTTTTAACCTGTTTAAAAGAATACAGTGATCTACTGAATTGAACACTGCACTTAAATCCAACAGTACCAAAACTGCACAATTTCCAGAATCCACAAATAATAAATTGTTTACCCCTCTTAACAAAGCTGTGCTTTGATCTAAAGCCAGACAGAAAAGGATCCAATATATTATTTTCAATTAAGTAAGGTGGTAACTGATTTAAAACAGCTTTCTCCAATACTTCTGATAAGAATGGCAATTTAAAAATAGGTCTATAGTTGTTAAAATCAGCAGGATCCAGATCTTCCTTCATCAGCAGATGAACAACCACATCATCCTAAAAACAGGATGGAACTGAACCTGTCTGTAAGGAAATGTTGATAACGGAAATAATATTTGGTGCAACTGCGTCCAACACTTCCTTTAGTAGCATAGTTGGTATAATGTCAAGAGAGCAAGTGATCGATCTTAAAGTGGATGCTATATTCAACAACTCAGAGTGCGAGATAGGATAAAAATGTGAAAATTTAGCAGGACACGAAGGTAAATACCAAACCTTCTGTGATGCGTTCATAACAATCTGAGATTTAATACAAGCAATTTTGTTTATGAAGAAGCTGCAAAACTTCTCACACAAATCTGGGCTATGACCAACACCAATCCCAGAGAGAGGATTTAATACAGAATAAATGGTAGAGAACAAAAGCTTTGGACAATGGGGATTTTGAGAAATCAGATTGGAAAAATATTTAGACCTTTGCAAGGCAACAGCATCTTGAAATTTGACCAAAGAATTTTGCAATAACTGATAAGAAACTTGTAATTTGTCCTTTCTCAATTTTCTTTCTGCCCTTCTACACTCCTTCCGTAGAACACAAACTTCTCTATTAATTATTCTCTATTATTATTAACTTCTCTATTAAAGACTATATAGATTTTGAGGGGGGCAATTTCATTTAAAATCCCAGTACATGATGTATTAAAACTATCGACCAAACCATCCAGATCAGAATACTGTGACACCTGCTGAGAGTTCTGCAAAACCTTTGTAAACTGTACAGCAGTAGAAGAGTTTATAACTCTAGACAGATATGTAGAAGGCCTGCTTTCAGATTTTAAAACAGCAATAGAACAATCAAATGTTATTGGCAGGTGACCAGACAAACCAGCATCACCGACCTCATTGTTTGTTATAGGAAAACCTGATGACATAACAAGGTCCAGTGTGTGTAGGACCAGAAATAAACTGTGTAAAGTTAAAAGAGTCTAAAAGTTGAGTGAATTCTCTTACAAGTGGCTTTTCCGGACAGCACACATGTACATTGAAATCTCCTAGAAGCAGAAAATTATTAGCTTTTGTGGCTAAGATAGATAAAAAATCAGATTAAAAAATCCTTATTGGATTTTGGTGCTCTGTAAATCAAGGCACAAAGCAAAGGTTTTGATAAATCCACTTCACAAACTAAAGCCTTAAAACTGGAGTAAACGTCTATAGAAAGAGGCCTGCATGAAAACAAGTTCTTAAAAATCAAAGCAACCTACTAAAAGTTCTAGGGCAACTGAGATAATTGCAGTTCGTAAGGCAAAGTTCGAATAGAGAAGTACGATCCTCTGGTGTAAGCCATGTTTCAGTGATGAACAGAAAATCCAACTTATTTGATGCGAAAAAATCATTCAACAGAAAAGTTTTGTTTGTAACAGATCTGGCGTTTATCAAAGCCATTTTAAGTGGCATTGTGTTTTTTCTCAGTAAAGAGGAGTTATGAAAGACAGTCTTTGATAAAGAATGAAGAGAATCCAAATTTACACCACACTGCAATTGTTTCCGATGTGGGGTATGCCGTTTTGTAGACCACATAACAGGTATCAACCCTGAATTTTCAGTGGAAGCTGAAACAACTTGACCGAGAACACCGATGAACATATCTCGAACGACGAAGGATTCCCAACTCGGTGCACTGTAAATAAGTGTTTGACGTCAGGTGAGACCCGGGTCGACAGTTCAAACGCTTGAGCTCTGAAGCAGTGTAGTTGACTAACACATTGCTACAAGCCGATGGTGAAGACATCAAAAGGATAACGTACACTATACCAACTGACAAACACCCCCAACACAGTCACTAAAGTCCAGCCGCCAAACAACAACACTGTCCTAATACAGTTGCCCCGCAGGGAACACTCACCAGGTGCAGACAAATCCAAATTGATAGTCTATGATGTTAATCCATACGTATTCCATAAACAGATATTTTATAGAGGAGGCGCAGGAACTATCATCCTATTCCCAGCTTCACAGAGTATGAAAGAGGATGCTGCGATCATCCCCTCAAACAGGTGCCAAGCATGAAACAATTCCAATGATAATCGACAGCAAAATCTCAGAAGACTTGGGACCACAATATTAATCCATACACAGTCCATCAGGCATTTTATAACCAGACATAGAGCGTAAATCCAGTCTGTCAATCCACAATGTAGCAAAGTGCCGTGATGATCTTGAAACGCTGGCCGAGTTGTTTAGTCCTAGAAGTAACTTCAAGTAGGCGCAAACAAACAGGCCACTCGACGAAGATATAACGAAATTAAATAGGAAGGTCTTAATGAGCTAAAAAAAAAAAAAAAAGGTTTATACATGTAAAAATATATAAATATAAAATATATAAAAATATATAAAAAAACGGAGAGCAGCGGCAGATATACACACACAGCGTTCACTCTTTCCCGGAAGGCCTAACAATAGTTCTTCCTGGACGATAACGCAGAGTCATGTAGTTAATATCAGTAATACACAGCATGCACGATACAAGGAAATGGTCAGTAACATCATCACTTTGAGGTACGATATCTATATCAGTAAGATCGATTCCATGCGATATAATTAAATCTAGCGTATGATTAAAACGATGAGTGGGCCTGGTGACATTTTGCTTTACTCCAAAACAGTTTATTAGGTCAGTAAACGCAAGTCCCAATGCATAATTCTCTGATGATTAGTGCTTTATCAGTGGTAACCAACAGGTCTGAGAGGAAATCTGCTAATTCTTTTAGGAATTCTGTATACGGCCCTGGTGGTCTGTACACAGTAGCCAGAGAAAGAGATACGATAGATTTCTTTTGCATATCTGACAGTGTAACATTAAGCATAAGTATTTCAAATGATTTAAACCTGTATCCTGTTTTCTGGGTAACACTAAGAATATCACTATATATTGTTGTAACACGACCAGTCTGACGGGGCTCATGTTTATAACAGTAGTTTGATGGAGTAGACTCATTTAGACCAATATAATCATTTGGTTTTAGCCAGGTTTCAGTCAAGCAGAGTACATCAAAACTATTATCTGTGATCATTTCATTTACAATAACTGCTTTGGGTGTGAGTGATCTAATGTTTAGGAGCCCAAACTTTAAATCACAATCAGATTTTTTTCTAGATCCTGCATTAAATTTATATTTTGACCTCACTATTCGGGGAACATACACAGTCTTAATAGATTGGACAGCGCAGGTCAAGTCACGTGGAGGACTATAATGTACAGGTACTTCTATCATTTAAGTGGGTAGAACAAAAGTCTTCATAGCAGTTATTTGAGAATTGGAAGAAGTGTGACTGTGTGTGTGTGTATGTGTGTGTGTGTAAGAGAGAGTGTTAGAGTGTGTTTGTCTATGTCTGTGTGTGTGAGATTGAGAGTGTGAGTAAGTGTGTGTGCATATTTTTTGCCCATTTTGTATATTCTGAAATATATTCACATCAGGGTTATTTTGGTTTATTTAAACTAAAGCCATAGAAATAAACAAATAAAATAATAAAAAAAAAATTACTTGAATGCTAACTGAAATAAAATCAAATATATAAAAAAACTTAAACTCATGTATTTCAGCTAGTTTTCAAGGCAGCATTTGTCATTTTCATATAATTTAACAATGTACTAAAATAAAAAATTAATAAAAAAAAATAAAAAAACTAATTAAAGACAAAACAACAAAAGGACTAAAACTTTAAAATTAACATGAAATATAGACAGAAAATATAAAAATAAAATCTAATTCAAAGTATTAATAAAAACTATAATAGTGTCTCAGTGATACTAAAATAACTCACATTGGTGATGATATGAATATTGACACGACTGTCACATTTGAAGAAAAACTTTCTTGTCTATAACACACAGCAGGCTACTGTAAGACTGGAAATGTGTTTGCTTGCCACTGAAATACATTTTGAAATATATTTTGGTATATGAAGGGTGAAACTAAATATGTATTCAATTGTGGACACTCTTTCACAAAAGTGAAGTGACATGTGGCCAAATATGGTCACCTACTCAGAATTCGTGCTCTGGATTTAACCCATCCAAGTGCACACACACAGTGAACACACACACACACACACACACACACACACACACACACACACCATGAACACACATCTGGAGCAGGGGGCAGCGTATTGCTGTGGCGCCGGGGAGCAGTTGGGGGTCCGGTTCTTGCTCAAGGGTCTCACCTCAGTCGTGGTATTGAGGGTGGAAGAGAGCTCTGTACATTCACTCCCCCAATATATTTCATTGAGCTTCACTGTTTACAACACTTCACATATATCTAGCCTGGAGATATCTGTTTGTTTGTGGTTTGCTCAGGCGGTCATCTGAACCCCGCCGTGTCTCTGGCCATGGTCATCCTGGGGAAGCTGAAGATCTGGAAGTTTCCCGTCTACGTGACGGCGCAGATGTTGGGTGCGTTTGTCGGAGCGGCTGCAGTCTTTGGATTGTATTATGGTGAGTTTGAGGAATCCAGCGTTTTCCCGTGTTTAGGATCTGATTAATGCGCACGTGTGTGTGTGTGTTCAGATGCCTTCATGGACTTCACCAGCGGGATCCTGTCGGTCACAGGAATTAATGCCACAGGACACATCTTCGCCTCATACCCAGGCAGACACCTGACGGTCCTGGGCGGTTTCGTGGATCAGGTCAGTCTGTCTGTACATCACTGAACAGAAAGCACACATTTAGTCTGTTTCACAGCCGCAGACTGAGGCCAGTAACCAGATGAGCGCTTGACTAATTCACATCGATCGACTGAACGCTTCTACCCAGAAACACACCAATTCAGTCTGAACCTGTGACCTAGTTCAGCTCCTTTTGTCCCAAATAAACATGTCATGCTTTGAATTACTCGACAAAAGACTATATTTAAAATTAATGCATTTGAATTACACAGTTTTAACATAAATTTATAACTTAATGTGAAGCATATGCAAATAAAAATATTTAAATATATTTACTAAAAGTATAAAAAAAACTGGCCAAAAAAATACATAATGCTAAAATATGTTTCAAAATATTAAGGAAACATATTTTCTACCTGTATAATTTAGACATTTTTTTCTACATTTTTTAAAATATATTTTACAAATATAAATAGATATTTATAAAAGCATTTAAAATATATATTTTGGCCTATTTATTTCAGTCCAAGAAGATTGTTATTTCTTGTCTATAACGTGCACAATGAAACAAACTGAACATCTAAAAAAAACAAAAACAAGCTCAAAATATTAACCAAAAAAAATTTCATACAATTAAAAAAATGAACATATTTTACCTGATTGTAAGCTATTTGAATAAATATCATATGAATGTCATATTAAAAAAAATAAGTTCCCCTTCAGGAACTCGAGCTGCGTCCGAGAACGCTATGGGAACGCCCTTCAGCATGACCGGGCTCTGAATAACATGTGTAATCAGTCCCATGAATGGGCGAGACGTCATAGGCGGGTGACGTAGCGACCAGGAAGCTATAAAAGCACGTGAGTTGTAGCGAGCATCAGCTTTTTGTCATTCAGCGAAGCTCTGTGTGTGTGTCAGTCGCTATTTGTTTGTGAGTCTTATTTAGTGTTGTTTGTTCACTGATAAGCTCCATTATATCAAACTTCAGTCAAGGAAGTTTTTTTGGGCAAAAGCAGGCAGCGTTCAGGCTGTGTGTTTTCCCTGCCCTAGAGAGAGAAAATATATTGGGGTAGGGACACACGCAGTGTGTTGTCTGCTTGAGAGCGAAGCACGCAGAATCAGCTCTCAAAAAAAAGGGAGATGACGGCCCGCGATGCGACCGTCTGTTACTGCTTTGTTTCACTCTCAGAAGGCTCTCTTCGAGGAGGGAGTCTTCACTAGCGTTTCTCGCGGTGCCGGTCCTGCTTTCGCCGAGGCGGAGGAGTGGCTGTGCTCGCGGGGTTCGCTTTCGCGGCGCCCGCTCTCGGGGTTTCAGAAGCCCGTGTTGCGGTCCTTCCCCCCGCTTAGAGAGGGCGCGACACTCCGCCTGTCTTTCTCCGAGGAGATTGACACGGAGGGCGTCGATGAGCTCGCAGTTGCACAAACATCAGTTACACAAGCATATTATGCCTAATATTATAACGAGCAGCATTAATGAGGAGCGTTGCTGGCGTGGTCGGCTCTCGTAAAAAATAAGGGGGCTGATTGTGTTTCTCCGCTCTTGCCGGGCACGCTCCGAGGAGTGTGTCCTTGCTTGTAATCTTGCGATTCCGGTCCTAAGAAAATCTAGAGCTCGTTTTCGAGGCTCGGAAGCCCGCGCTAAAAAGAAAAAAAGCGGTTTCTTCCCCCTCGGACTGTGAACTCGTTGCTGCAGCTATTTATTTCCGAGGAGATTAATATTGTTTGTGTGACTAAGCGGCTCGCGCGCTGCCGAGGCAACGCGTGTATTACATCATTTTCAGTTTTGATGTAATCTTACCACACCAGACCATGTTTACTCGTTTGGTTGTTTGGCTCCATTTAATAATGAGGAATTAAATGAGGCATTTGTCTGACTATGAGAAGTTAGATATAGAATTTTTGATTCTTGAAATGACTCTTGCCACACCAGACCATGTATACTCGTCTGGGTGTTTAGCTGCATTTAATTTTGAGGAATTAAATTCAGTATTTATCTGACTATGAGAAGTTAGATATGTCACTTTCGGCTTTCGATATGAATTGTATCACACCAGACCGTCTTTACTCGTCTGATTGTTTGATTGCATTTGATTCTGAGGAATATAATGACATTTATCTCACTTTGAGAAGTTAGATATACAGGAGCTCTCAAGATAAAATATTTGAGTAAGAAACACGTTTACCTCTCTTCCTCCGAGGAGGTTGAGGCGGTCAGCAGGTGCTGCTGGGCGGAGCAGTCCCAACCTATCGTGTTCAAGCTCCTCATTCTAGGGGTGTCACTTCTCGTACTCCGTAGAGTCTAGATTCAGAGTGGCGCTCCCAGGCCAAAGGCTTCTAGCGAAAAACGGTTCTGCGGTACGTCATTTTCGTTGGATAGCCTTCGTCGTAACATCCTGATGCCTAAGGGCTAGGACTAAGAGCGGTGTACTCCGCATTACATGGTGTCTATCCTGCATCCTGCCAAGTGTGCTTCATTGGGTCTTCCTGTGGTCGAGTCTTCCTAGCAGATGACGCGGGTCTGAGGACCGTCATTTTTAATAGGAGACTTCAGCTATGAGAGTCCTGATGCTGTGGCTCAGGACCTCGGAGGGCAGGCCCCTCTGGGGAAGAGCGGTGTACACCGCATTACACGGTGCCCGTCTCTCCTCAGTGCCCTCAGGAGATCGATCTGCCAACCCTGCCGGTGTTCCAGGGCGCAGCGGTCTCCGGCGAGCGCTTCTCTCAGTTACTGCCCGGAAACGTAGCGGTGCTTAGAGGCTCGTGACCTCCACGGAGGTCTTTTGAGCAGCTAGTTCAGCTGCCCCCTGCTGGTTCGCTGCATCAAGGCACTGAGCCAGCAGCTGTGATTACACCAGAGGTCAGTCTCGAGAGACTGGTTCCCTTAGTAGACTATTTCGCAGCGTGAAAAACTACTGCCAAACATGTCTCAGTGGGTCCTGCACACTGTAGTGAGAGGCCACAGAATCCAGTTCGGTTCTCCTTTGCCTCAATTCAACGGGGCTTTTTTCACCCTGGTGGGCCCCGAAGCAGGCTCTGGTAATGGAACAGAAGTAGACACTCTCAGAGGACGGAGGCCATCGAGGTGGTCCCTCCTCGCGTATACATCCACTACTCCAACATCCAGAACAACAACGAACCGATGAATCATAAATAAATGCGCACCATTTAACCGCTCAGTCAGGGGACTGAAGTTTCATGGAACCAAATAACAGCATGCTCTCACTCAAACAGGCTGTATCTCAGATCAAGTCTGAGGACTGGTGTCACGATCGATCTAGAAAGATGCATACTCCATCCTTCCCCATCGTAGGAAGTTGGTTTTTGGGGGCAAAAGCCTACTAATACCGGTTCATCCTTTGGCCTTGCATTCTCACCCCACACTTTCACGACTCAAGCACATGGTGCGATGATTGGTTGATATTAGCTCAATCAGACTGGATGGCGGTTCGGCATCGAGATGTCGTTCTCGCTCACACGAAAGACCTGGGGTTAAGACTTAATGCCAAGAAAGGTGTGCTTCTCCAGTACAGAGAACCACTTATCTGGGCATGGTGTGGGATTCGACCACGGTGCAGGCACAGATGTCTCCTGTTCGGATCGAGTCGATCTTCACCACCGTCGCGAGAGTTAGAGAAGGCCGGTCACTCACTGTCAAGCAGTTCTAGACTGCTGGGTCTGATGGCAGCTGTGTCCAACGTGATAACTCTTGGCCTGCTGTACATGAGACCCCTACAGTGGTGGCTCAAGACCAAGGGGTTCTCCCCCCGGGGGGAAACCCGCTTCGCATACTCAAGGTCACGCAGGGGTCCTACGTGCCTTAGACATGTGGAGGAAATCTTGGTTCTTGTCTCAGGGCCCGGTGCTTGGAGCTCCTTGTTGCCGCGTGATGCTAGCGACGGATGCGTCCCTCACCGGCTGGGGTGCGGTCATGAGTGGCCACCCTGCCCGCGGTTTATGGAGGCATATAAACTGCCTGGAGATGCTGGCCATACTTCAAGCATTAAAACACTTTTTCTCCCAGACCTAAGCAGTCACCATGTGTTGGTGCGCACCGACAACACAACGGTGGTCTCTTATATCAACCACCAAGGGGTCTGTTCTCACGCCGTTTGTACAAACTAGCGTACCAGATCCTTGTGTGGTCCCAGGGCAAACTCCTCTTGCTGAGAGCAGTTCACATTTCTGGGCATCTGAATATGGGAGCAGACCTCCTGTTGAGGCAGGGGCCGAGGCCCCGGGGAATGAAGGCTTCACCCCCGAGGTGGTGAAGCAGATATGGAGAATATTTGGTCAGGTGGATCTGTTTGCAACTCAAAGATGATATTGCACTGTCCCCTTTGGTTCTCTCTGACTCATCCGGCTCCACTGGGGCTAGATGCCATGGTGCAGACTTGGCCGAGGCTTTGTCTGTACGCTTATTCCCCGATTGCTCTGCTCCCAGGAGTTCTGCTGAGAGTACGCCGGGACGGGGTCCATCTTCTAATAGTAGCCCCGTTCTGGCCGGGCCGAGTATGTTTCTTGGATCTGATTTCTCTCCTCGACGGCGCTCCATGGGAGATTCCCGTCAGAACTGATCTACTCTCAAAGGCGGAGGGCACGATATTCCACCCCCGCCCGGAGCAATGGAAGTTACGGGTGTGGCCTCTGAGGCGGCATATCTCGTAGCTTCTGGTCTCTCAACCGAGGTTGCTGAGACCATCCTCCAATCCAGAACTCTCTCCACGAGGAAACTTTACTCCTTGAGGTGGAAACCTTTCACCTCCTAGTGCGAAGACTGCCAGCTTGACCCAGTTAATTGCCCAGTTGGTAAAGTTCTGAAGCTCCTTCAGGCCCTTCTCTCTGCAGGGTTGACCCACTCCACCCTGAAGGTCTACGTGGCGGCCATTGCGGCCTACCGCGCCCCTCTTGGTGGCCATTCAGTGGGCAGACACCCTCTGTTACATGTTTCCTCTGCGGTGCGCTGAGGCTGAGGCCTCCGGGCAGAAGAAGCTTATGATAAGCGGTTGATCAGGATGCTATCCTAAAACCTTGAGTCCTCTGATCTCCCCTCACCACTGGGGAGTCAAGGCTCACTCGACCCAAAGTATGGTGGCCTCCAAGGCCTTCTTGTCAGGTGTGTCTATGCAGGACATCTGCAACGCAGCTGGATGGTCCACGCCCCTCACGTTTGTCAGATTTTATGGTCTAGACCTGCGAGCCACTCCAGGCTCTTCTGTTCTCTCGCCTTAGCTGTGCTCCTCCTATACACACTAGGGCAGGGATTTGCAAGTCTGGCGGCGTGGGCATTCTCGTTCCCATAGCGTTCTCGGACGCAGCTCGAGTTCCTGAAGGGGAACGTCCCAGGTTACGTATGTAACCATGGTTCCCCGAAGGGAACGAGACGCTGCGTCTCAAGGCCATACTTCCGGCATCCCTGCCAGAGCTTGCTTCATTCCTAGTAGCTGATGCTCGCTACAACTCACGTGCTTTTATAGCTTCCTGGTCGCTACGTCACCCGCCTATGACGTCTCGCCCATTCATGGGACTGATTACACATGTTATTCAGAGCCGGTCACGCTGAAGGGCGTTCCCATAGCGTTCTCGGACGCAGCGTCTCGTTCCCTTCGGGGAACCATGGTTACATACGTAACCTGGGACGTTTTTTCCACAACGAACAGAATTATGCTAAACACTTTTAAATAAATGCAATTGCATGCAATGCAAAGTATGATTATACATTTAAATAAAATAGATATTCAAAAAGTTAATAATTTGCCAATAATATACCATGATTTGAGTGCAGAAATCTGATGCATTTCATTGATGTATGACTGACAAATATGCATCACTTTAAAGGGGTCATGAACTTGCTTTTTTATTATTTTATAGTGTTGTCTGAGGTGCACTTATGATGTTTACGGGGTTTTTACCTTCAAAAACATCAAAATCACTAAGTAATGGGCTTTTTTCTACCCTGGTTTTGAGGCCGTCGGCTCGAGAAACGCTGGTTTTTATGGGCGTGCCACATTGAAGACTTGGAAGTAAATGCCCGCTGCTGTGATTGGAAAACAGTTTTGCAAAGTAAACTACCTACAAACTAACTTCATAGCTGGAGCCTTCTGTGACTTTGTTTAGACACACACATATAATCAGGACATATCAAGCCATTTCTAACAAAGCAATAGTGACACATAGTACAATTATTTTTTACTCACATAAGTGTGCTGCGCCATTCCTGACGGATCCGATACAGACGCACAGCATTGCTTTTTATTCTCAGACTTGCTGCAAATCCAGTGTCGATCTGTGTCTTGTTTATAAAGGAATCCGCTGTGAAATGAAGCGAACAAATGCTCAATGTTTCACTCACGTGAGCTGAAACTTCATTAAAAATGAAGTTCAACCACGCATTTCTGATATTTGAATCTGAAGGAAGGTTCCCCACACAACCAGTCACCACACAACAATCCACCACACAAAAAACAGCTCACACAATAATCTTCAATGGCAAGTTTATTGCTTGGTTGCTCGATCTGGTTTAGCGCCACTTATGTTAGTTCCCTACTATGTGATGTGCAAATCAGTGGGCGGGGCTACAGAATTAGGCGTTGATATTCTTCTGTGGAGGCGGGGTTTAACCCATCTATTACAGGCACATTCCACGATCTGGCCTTTGCTGGACCTGGTGTCAACAAAAGCTTTTATTTCATTAACAAGACTTTTTCAGTTCTGAAACTTACAGGATATTCTTTTAGTACTCTTATATATGTTGTCAAAAGCTCAAATAAAAGTTGATTTCTCAATTCATGACCCCTTTAAGTTGATTCGTTTATGTTAGGGTAGTTCACTAAGCTGATCTCCATCGGTCATCAGGTGGTGGGGACGGGGATGCTGGTCCTCTGTATTCTGGCGGTTGTGGACGGCAGGAACATGGGTGCTCCTCGAGGCATGGAGCCACTGGCCGTGGGTCTGATCCTGCTGGGCATCAGCGTCTCCATGGGGTTGAACTGCGGTTACCCTCTGAACCCCGCCAGAGACTTGGGCCCGCGCCTCTTCACCGCTGCCGCCGGGTGGGGCATGGAGGTGTTCAGGTATGAGTGTGATCAGGTGCTCAGGTGCGAGCGCATCAGACTTAGACATGAGATAGAAGTGCATCACTGGAGTGTCTGGATGCACACAATCAACAGTGTCACTAAATCTTGATTCAGTTTGATATCCTGCTCTAACAAGCATCATATTTTACAGTAGTATTTGATCAGAACCAGGCGAGCGACTCACTCGGTTTGAGATGTTTAGGTGTTTTTGTTGACAGAGTTTCAGTCACAGCATCAGTTAAGTTAGAGTTAATGAGCTCTGACAGTCTAATTAACGTGCTCCACGCACGCACGCACACAGACACAGACACACACACACACACACACACACACACACACACTCTATTGATCAGTTCATTACAGAATATCACATGCACTCAAGACCTGTAAATGTGATGAATGTGCAGCTTCACATTATGTTTGTTTGACTGCATTTTGTGAGCTCGTCAAATTGACTTCCATCATTTTTCGATTAGGTTAATGATATTATCCATTTCTGAACCCTAAACAAATGCTCAGAGAAACAGAATAAATCAGTAGTATAATTGTAAAACAACACAAGATCCCGATGGCATGGTAATCATCAGCTGTTTTTCACCAGTGTTATTTTAACCTCATGTATATAGTATTAATGCTTTGAATTTGTTTTATTTGTATATCATTTAAAATAATTTTATATTATTTTCTATTTCTGTTTTCGTTTTATTTTAGTAATTTTGTTGTGATTTTTTTTTTTTTTTTTTTTTTGCATTTTGTTTTAGTTTTTATTCATTTATATATCCGGTTTATTATCATTGATATAATATTGTTGTTTTTAATCATATTTTGAATTGGTTTTATTTTTATATTTTCCAGTTTCACCGATATATTTCATTATTTTGATTTAAAGTTTTAGTACTTTTGTTTTTTTTATTTGTATGTTTTTTACAAAATATTTTTATTTCAGTTTTAGTTATTTTAGTACGTTTTAGTTATTTTAGTAAGTTGTATTTACAGCTGTATTTACTCAACTTATAACTTCCAAGTAAAAGATAAAACCAACATGTCAGAAAAAAACAAACAAACAAAAAGAATCACTGATTTGGAAAAAGGATCACCCCCCTCCTAGAAATGACTTGTAAACTCAATCAGGTGTAGCTGATCACCTTATCAATGGCACACAAAGCCATTTGACTTTCTACTGTGATCGGCTGTGATCATTTTGATCAGCTTAGCATGAAAAGAGCTTTCCTGGAGCATTTCAGTCCTTGGTATTGCAACTGAAGCAAACCATCAACAGCAAGGAACTGTCAAAAGATCTCCAAGATAAAGTTGTGGACAGGCACAAGTCAGGAGATAGATACAAAAAACATTTCAAAGGCTTTATCAGTGCCTACAGAAGCACAGTGAAGTCTATCATTAAGAAGGGGAAGGTTTTTGGTTCAGGACGTCGCTCCAAACTGGATGAAAGAGCTGGAGGAAACTGATCAGAGAAGTGACCGAGAGCCTACAGCCAGGCCTGGATTAAGAGCACATGGGGCCTTGGGACTATTTTAAACCCAAGGGCCCTCCTTCATAGTAGCCTGTGTTTAAAAAAAAAAATTAAAAAAAAAAAAATTTCAAATCTCCAACACAGAGATACAATGAGTGTGCACACTTCCAGGCTACAACACATTAAAATAATAAATACATTAACATCAGATAGATGAAGTCGAAGCAAACAGGTTTCCAGAAGCATCAACATCTTTTGAGCATAAACAGCTACCTTAAGGAGTTTACTTTAAATAGTTTTATTATTAGCAGGTCTTCTTTCTGGGCCTAGAGGAGGAGAATCTTCAAGGCTGGACTTCTGGCCCACACACTCCCCCAAAAATGTTTTGCTGGCATTAGGGCAATTGGAATAAGTAAATTATTCATTATTAATAAATAAAGGACAGAAACTAATAATAACGAATATTTTTAAATATACTTCAAATGCATTTAACTCTTAATTATTGAATTCATATTTTGCTGTAATTACATTTTTTAGGACTATTAAATTCTCCTTTGTTGCCTTAATAAAAAACTAATTGTAAAATGTAAATGTAATTCTAGAATCCAGAGTTAACTCTATAGCATTAGTAAACATCTATAAAAGTGACTTTTTCCCTTTATTGTACCCAATATTTAATATAAGTAGCCTATAATAAGTTTTAGTGACGTTAATAATATATATCATTAATGCTATATTATTGCAGTGTCAATAACTGCATGGTAAATAGGTTTGGTAAATTGCTTATTTACAGTTTTGTAGAGTTTACACTTTACCTCAATCTGGATTCCATTAGCTTCACCACAGAGACTTTCCTGTTCATATATAAGCCTAATGTTACAGTTGTGTGTCGAATTGAAGTGCTGGTTATTTTGACTTCCATAGAGCAGCGAAAGTGTTGAGCTACAGCCGTTGTCAGCTGGTCTCTCGGGCTTTGCGTTTAATCAGGTAGTGTTGACCTGAAGACTTGGGAGGTGAACTAATCATTTCTGTATCCATTACAGACTGCATTATAGCCTATGGGGCTGTCCCTGGACTTGAACTCGTACCCGAGGACTTGATGGGTGAACTAATCAATTCTGTTTCCTGTAAAGAACCTAAGGATGTTTTGCATGTGGGTAAACCCGAAATGATATCCCTTAAACTACAGTGTAAACGAGTACAAAGACAGTTTTATCGATCATACCTTTTGGAGAGAAATAGCACAGACACTGGCCAAAGACGAATCTTTCTTGTGCACTTGTATCAGCGCCTGCCGAGCGCTAATGTACATGTAGAAAAACGTAATATATTAGGGCTTTAATAACAGCGATTAATATATGGCGGCGTAGAGGGGTTTCTGCGACCAGCCCAACAGGAATGGTTTGGGTGCCAATCAATCTAGGACTACTCTTCCTGATTCTTCCACAGTCTTTCATACCCCCCCCCCTCCCCCCCAATCCACAGGCCCTGGGGCTTCAGCAGCACCTAGCCCTTATGTTAATCCAGCCCTGCCGAAAGCAACTCTGAAGCAGCTGCATGAATTCATGACAAAGAGTGGTCATTGAATGCATGTGACAACAATATCACAAACTCTCCACAAATGTGGCTTGAATGGGAGGAGTGCAGGAAAAAGCCACTCCTCAAGAAAGGCCACATGCAGTCACCACTGAGCTTTGCCAAAACAAACCCTGAAGAACTTGAAGCAGATGAGACTAAAAATGAATTATTTGGCCTCAACACCAAATGATATGTCTGGAGGAAATCCAATCCAGCTCAGCGTCCAGATAACAGCATTTTTCCAGTAAAGCATGGAGGTGGTAATATCCTGGGACTGGAGGACTTGTTAGGATAGAAGGAAACATGGGCGGGGCAAGATACGGTCAAATTCTTCAGGAAAATCTGCTGCCCTCTGCCAGAAAGCTGTCAATGAAAAGAAGGTTTACATTCCAACATGACAATGAGCCAAAGCACACAGCAGAACTGAGCACACAGCGGTTGAAGGAGAAAAAGCTGAATGTCCTTGCATGGCCTAGTCAGAGCCTAGACTTAAACCCAACTGAAAATCTGTGGAGTGACTTGAAGACTACAGTCCACAAACACTCACCATCAGATTGAACTGTACTTAAGCAGTTCTGCAAAGAAGAGTAAGCAAACATTGCAAAGTCTAGATGTGCAAAGTTAGTAGAGACAAATCCCAGCAGACTAAAGGCTGTAATTAAAGCAAAAGGTACTTTAGCAAAATACTGACACAAGGAGTTGATCCTTTTTCCAACTTAGTGATTCTGGTTTTTATTTTTATTTTTTTCTGACATGTTGGTGTTTTATCTTTCACTTGGATGTTATAAGTTGCACTGAGTAAATATATTATATATATATTAGGGGTGTGCAATATGTGTGCAATATGATGATTTTTCATTGTGGATGATTAAAACGTTCTGCTTTTGAAGAATTATCATGGTATTGTACTTCAGCACACATTTTATCAGCTGCAGTTTTGGCGTCTCCATCTCAATATACTGTACTGTTCGATGTCACATACGATTCACATCCCATGTTACTCAGCAGTAGTGTCACACCCAGTGTTTTAAAATGCATTACAATAAAATGCATTACAATATTAAGTTACTCACCAAAAAAGTAACGTCTCGGGTTACATATGTTAACCCTTGTTCCCTGAAGGAGGGAACGGAGACGTCACGTCGGTCAAGTCAAGTCAAGTCAAGTCAAGTCAAGTAACCTTTATTTATATAGCACTTTAAACAAAAAAGATTGCGTCAAAGCAACTGAACAACATTAATTACGAAAACAGTGTGTCAATAATGCAAAATGACAGTTAAAGGCAGTTCATCATTGAATTCAGTGATGTCATCAATGCAGCTCAGTTCACTTTAGTCAAGTCAAGTCAAGTCAACCTTTATTTATATAGCACATTTAAAAACAACAGAGGTTGAGCCAAAGTGCTTTACAAATGAATAAAAAATTTAAAAACAGTTAAAAAAAACAACAACACATAATTCTATCAACATCAACAGATAATTTATAATCTATTCAAAGGCTACAGAGAACAGATATGTCTTCAAGGATGACTTAAAAATGGCTAAAGATAAAAAAAAAATGGCTTAAGATGAAGATGACCTCACATAGAGAGGAAGACTATTCCACAATTTCGGACCCCTCACCGAAAAAGCGTGATCACCTTTAGATTTATAGCGGCAGCGAGGAACCATCAGTAACAGTTGGTCAGAGGACCATAGTGCTCTAGTCGGAGAGTAAGGATGTAAAAGATCACTGATGTACTTGGAAGCGAGGCCAGATAATGCTTTGTAAACAAACATCAAAATTTTGAAATCCACCCTAAATTTGACCGGGAGCCAGTGTAAGTTTCTCAGCGCTGGGGTAATGTGATCCCTTTTCCCTTAATCCAAGTAACAGTCTGGCTGCAGCATTCTGAACAAGTTGTAAACGAGATAATGCATTTTGGGGCAAGCCACTGTATAATGAATTACAATAATCTAACCTAGATGTAATAAATGAATGGATTACAATTTCCAAGTTAGAAGGGGAAAGCAAAGATTTAATTTTAGCAATTTGTCTCAGTTGGTAAAAACTGCTTTTTACAACGGCACTAATCTGCTTGTTGAAAAGAAGGGAGGAGTCAAAAATTACTCCAAGGTTCCTCACAGGGTCTTGTATGTTCGATGCTAACGGGCTTGGTTCAACGACTAGTTCAGGTTGACTGGACAAGGAGGATCCAAGAATCAGGACTTCCGTTTTGCTCTCATTTAATTGTAAAAAGTTTGCCAGCCACTGTTTTATATCTTTAAAACAATTTAATGCATTGTTAGATGCACGGTTCTTGTCTATACTCACGGGAAACTAAAATTGGGAGTCATCGGCATAGCAGTGATAGGATATACTATACTTCTGAAAGATGGAACTCAGGGGAAGCATGTACAATGAAAATAACAGGGGTCCCAAAATTGACCCCTGAGGGACACCACATTTTAAATGAGATGAAGCAGAAGAGAAATTGGCCATGTTCACAGAGAAAGTCCTTTCTTTTAAATAGGAAGAAAACCACTGAAGGGTTGTCCCATGAATGCCCAACATGCATTCTAAACGTTTCAGAAGAATATCATGATCAATTGTATCAAACGCAGCACTGAGATCTAACAAAACTAGGACCACTGGCGAACCTGAATCCATAGATAATAAGATATCGTTTTTGACCCTAAGTAATGCAGATTCAGTGCTGTGCAAACATCTGAAACCAGACTGAAATGTATCCAAAATATTAAATGCATTTAAATAGGAGTAGAGCTGAGAGTAGACGACTCTCAAGTCAAGTCAAGTCATCTTTATTTATATAGCGCTTTAAACAAAAAAGATTGCGTCAAAGCAACTGAACAACATTAATTAGGAAAACAGTGTGTCAATAATACAAAATGACAGTTAAAGGCAGTTCATCATTTAATTCAGTGATGTCATCGTGCAACTCAGTTCAGTTTAAATAGTATCTGTGCAATAATTTGCAATCAAGTCAACGATATCGCTGTAAATGAAGTGTCCCCAACTAAGCAAGCCAGAGGCGACAGCGGCAAGGAACCAAAACTCCATCAGTGACAGAATGGAGAAAAAAACCTTGGGAGAAACCAGGCTCAGTCGGGGGACCAGTTCTCCTCTGACCAGACGAAACCAGCAGTTCAATTCCAGGCTGCAGCAAAGTCAGATTGTGCAGAAGAATCATCTGTTTCCTGTGGTCTTGTCCCGGTGGTCGTCTGAGACAAAGTCTTTACAGGGGATCTGTATCTGGGGCTCTAGTCCTGGTCTCCGCTGTCTTTCAGGGCTGTAGAGGTCCTTTCTAGGTGCTAATCCACCATCTGGGCTGGATACATACTGGATCCGGGTGACTGCAGTGACCCTCTGACTTGGATACAGACTGGATCTGGTGGCTACAGTGACCTCGAAATAATATAGAAAGTACCACTAATATGAGCGTAGATGCCATTCTTCTAACGATGTAGCAAGTACATCTGATGTTAAGGGAAGTTTTCCCGGTTCCGGTTTACCTAATTAATGCAGCCTAAAAATCCTTTAACGGATTTGGATATTAGAAGTGTATTAGTATGTTATGTGTAAGCCAGGTTAAAGAGATGGGTCTTTAATCTAGATTTAAACCGCAAGAGTGTGTCAGCCTCACGAACAATGTTAGGTAGGTTATTCCAGAGTTTGGGAGCTAAATAGGAGAAGGATCTGCCACCCGCAGTTGACTTTGGTATTCTAGGTATTATCAAATTGCCAGAGTTTTGAGAACGGAGCAGACGTGGAGGAATATAATGTAACGAGCTCTTTCAAATACTGAGGTAGGTGCTGCCCCTTCCAGTGCCCAGTGCAAGCCACCTGCAGCCCTTTTTGGTGAAGGCCGGGGCTCGCAACAAAAAGTTCCACTCACCATTGTCAAAGTGAGACTGGATAACACTGGGAAAACGTACCTATTGCACTTGGAACAGGGATTCTGTGGAAGCTCCATTCTTCCTGAAGGAGGTCTCAGGAGCAAATACACATATGAACATCCGTTTAGGTGCATATGGAAAATTGGAGGTGATTGTAGCCCTCTTGGAAATGGCAGAAGTCTGCTGGGGAAACATGGGCTCTGAGGCTATACCGTGGACTTTACACAATGGGATCCACTTAGGTCTCACATACGGAACCCAGCCTTCTGCCGGTTCTCAAGGATTCAGAGAGTGAAGGCCTGGCACCAGACACTCCGCCATGTCTGCCTGCTGAGGGGATGGAGGAGCTCATCAGGGTCTATGATATGGACTCTCTGAAGAGGTTTTAGCAAGCTGACACTAACCGGGGCCTCTCAGTGCCACTACCCATTTGAGGTGAGAACACAGGAGGATACTGGCTCCACACGAAGGCTATAGAATCTAGTGAATGTGTTGGGGGTCGCCCAGCCCACAGCTCAACAAATATCTGTAAGTGAGGTGCCACGAGCCAGCGCCCAGGAGGATGCAACATTTCTAGTTGAGTGAGCTTGCAACCTGAACTGGCAGGGCACACCCTGTGCCTGGTAAGCCAGGGTGATGGCATCTATTATCCAGTGGGCCAGGATTCAACCTCCTGGCCCCTCTAAGGATCCTGATGACCAGGTCATGCTTACCCACCGTCTTCTCTTCTACGGGGTCATGGTACACAACAATTGCAGCAACCTGGACTTTGAGGGTGGAGGGAGACAGCCTTCGTCCAAGCCCTTGCTACAAAAAGGAAAGCACGACCCTGATCAGGCATAGATTGGGTTCCATAGGGTGCCCCATCTCTGAGTCAGTAGATCCTTCCTCAGGGGTAGATCCTTCCACCTCCGAGTGGGCCAATACAGCGCCACAAGCAAGACCTGCTCCTCGTCCTCCCTTACCTTGCACAGCGTCTGTGCGAGAAGGCTCACTGGGGGAATTGCATACTTGGGCAGACCCCGCGGCCAGCTGTGTGCCAGTGCGTCCGTGCCGAGTGAACAACTGGCAGTGAGAGGTCTCTGGAGAGGCAAACAGGTCTACCTGAGTGGCTCTGAAACATCTCCAAATAAGCTGGACTGTATGGGTTAGAGTTGCCACTCTCCCAGGAGCATAGCTCGAGACAGCTCGTCGGCCATACGGTTGAGCAGGCCTGGAATGTGAATGTCATTAAGTGACCTCAGAACCTTCTGACTCCAAAGGAGGAGGTGGCGGGCAAGTTGCAACATGCTACGGGAGCGCAGACTACCTTGCCTGTTGATGTATATAATGGTCGCTGGTGTAACTTGGACCTGGTGTGTGCCACACTTCCACACCCACCTTGGGACTTGGCAATGAAGTGTTGAAGCGGTTTTATATGTAATAGCCCTATTGGTGTAAATGCCACTGCAAGCTGCCATATGCCCAAGGATCCTCTGAAATAGGTTCAGTGGGACCGCCATCCTGCCCTTGAACGTATTCAAGCAGGTCAACACCGACCGTGCACGTTCCTCTGTGAGGCATGCTGTCTGTTCGACCGAATCCAACTCCATACCCAGAAAAGAGATCCTCTGCGTCGGGGAGAGTTTGATCTTTTCCCAGTTGACCTGAAGACCCAACAGGCTGAGGTGCCAGAGCACCAGGTCCCTGTGCTCGCAAAACTGATCCCGAGATTGTGCTAGTATAAGCCAATTGTCTAGATAGTTGAGGATGCGAACACCCTGCTCTCTGAGGGGAACAAGAGCCGCCTCCACGACTTTGGTGAAGATACAGAGAGACAGGGACGGCCCGAAGGGCAGAACCTTGTACTGATATGCCCATCCTTCAAACGCAAATCACAGAAAAAGTCTGTGGCACGAAAGGATAGACACATGAAAGTACGCGTGCTTCAGGTCGATCGCTGCAAACCAATCTCAGGGACGGATGCACCCGAATATGCATTTCTGCAACAACATCTTGAACGGTAACCGATGAAGGACCCGGTTTAAAACTCACAGGTCCAAAATTGACCGTAACCCACCGCCTTTCTTGGGTACAATGAAGTAAGGACTGTAAAACCCCGTCCTCATATCGGCTGGAGGGACTGGCTCTATCGCATCCTTCACCAGTAGGACTGCGATCTCCGCCTGCAAGACAGGAGCATCGGCCTCCTTCACTGTTGTGAAGCAGATGCTGCTGAACTTGGGGGGACGCAGGGCGAACTAAATCACATAGCCGAGGCAGATGGTCCTAACACTAGCCAGGCACCCAGATACCATGCAAGCGGGACCAGTGGAACCACCGCCATACCAGTGGGGCAGTGAGGTGGAACGCAGGGACCCAACTCTGGCGGCTTGTGAGGGGACCGGAGAGGAGTCTGAGTGTGCAGTGCAATGCTTACCTGGTTCCACAGGTTGGCAGAGGGTGCGTAAATAGGGCCTTTGTTGATGCTCTCGAATCATCCGCTGCTGGCTGGCGAAGGAGGAGGATGAGTGAGGTCTGGTGTTGGGCCGTCCACAACTCTCCATGCTCTCCTGGGACCCAGAGATAGTGAAAACTGCTCTTTTGTCGAGAATTTGGGTACCGTCGACCGTGAGGCCGATGGCGGGGTAAAACAAAACAAAAGATTCTCCTCCAGGGGAGCACCTTCAGCAAAGAGCAGACAGGGACGCTGCGGCCGGCAGCCGGGTGGAGGCAGCAGCTGCCCGCCAGGGCAGGATGTGTCAGATCGCCTCTATCTGCTTCTGTGCAGCCAAGAACTGCTGGGCAAAGCTCTTGACTGCGTCGCCACTGAGGAACCGTACCTTGTCGGAGTCCCTCATGTCAGCCACACACAGTCAGAGATGGTGTTCCTGGACCACAATCATGGACATCGCATGACCCAGAGAACTAACGGTGACCTTCATCGCTCAGAGCGCGAGGTCAGTGGCAGTTCAGAGCTCTTTCAGAACTTCCGGATCGTGACCACCCTCGTGCAGGTCCTTCAGTGCCTTGGCCTGGTGCACCTGCAGTGTAAAGCAGAAGCAGCTTCCCTGCAAGCCAGATTTAGAGATTCAGAGTTAGACCAGATGAATGCCTACAGGCCCGGGAAGGGAGCAACCCCGCAAGGAGGAGGTGGACTTAGGACACAATTGCATCTCTACCGACCGGGATTGTGAAACAAAACCCATTCAAAAATGTGGGGGAGATTCACAAAGAGTGGACTGCAGCTGGAGTCAGTGCTTCAAGAACCACTAAGCACAGACGTATGCAAGACATGGGTTTCAGCTGTCGCATTCCTTGTGTCAAGCCACTCTTGAACAACAGACAGCGTCAGAAGCATCTTGCTTCATAAAGGACTGGACTGCTGCTGAGTGGTCCAAAGTTATGTTCTCTGATGAAAGTAAATTTTGCATTTCCTTTGGAAATCAGGATCCCAGAGTCTGGAGCAAGAGAGGAGAGGCACACAATCCACGTTGCTTGAGGTCCAGTGTAAAGTTTCCACAGTCAGTGATGTTTTGGGGTGCCATGTCATCTGCTGGTGCTGGTCCAATGTGTTTTCTGAGGTCCAAGGTCAACGTAGCTGTATACCAGGAAGTTTTAGAGCACTTCATGCTTCCTGCTGCTGACGACTTTATGGAGATGCAGATTTCATTTTCCAACAGGACTTGGCACCTGCACACAGTGCCAACGCTTCCAGTACCTGGTTTAAGGACCATGGTATCCCTGTTCTTAATTGGCCAGCAAACTCGCCTGACCTTAACCCCATAGAAAATCTATGGGGTATTGTGAAGAGGAAGATGCGATATGCCAGACCCAAGAATACAGAAGACCTGAAGGCCACTATCAGAGCAACCTGGGCTCTCATAACACTTGAGCAGTGCCACAGACTGATCGAATCCATGCCACGCCGCATTGCTGCAGTAATTCAGGCAAAAAGGAGCCCCAACTAAGTACTGAGTGCTGTACATGCTCATACTTTTCATGTTCATACTTTTCAGTTGGCCAAGATTTCTAAAAATCCTTTCTTTGTATTGGTCTTAAGTAATATTCTAATTTTCTGAGATACTGAATTTGGGATTTTCCTTAGTTGTCAGTTATAGTCATCAAAATTAAATTAAAAGAAATAAACATTTGAAATATATCAGTCTGTGTGTAATGAATGAATATAATATACAAGTTTCACTTTTGAATGGAATTAATGAAATAAATCAACTTTTTGATGATATTCTAATAATACGACCAGCACCTGTATGTGACATATATAAAATTGGCCGTTTTCCTATATTATATGTACTTATATGTACATGCACATATATGTGCCTCATATAGGTTCTTTCCATGTGGGAAGATGATCTTCAAAATGTCCCATATGTTTTCAGGTGATTCACAAATCTCCATGTCCACAGTAGTTTGCTTGTTCATCATGTTGATTCTCCTCTTCAGGAAATGCAAAGGAGTCATTTTCATGGTCTCTGCTTTCAGGAGACTGCAGTGGCTCATTCTGTGGTATCTCAAGAGTGAGAGCACGACACTGTGCTGCCAGAATCATCGTGATGTTGTCTTTTCGTTTCATCCCTCGGCCAGCGCTTGAATTTTGGCAGGGTTACCGCAGCAAGCAGAGCTTCATCACTCTCAAGGATGGAGCTAAACCGTATCTTGATAGCCTGCAAGAGAATTTTAGATTACGGGATATTTAAATTAGAATTTAGATTTAGGTTACACTGTTTATAAACTAATAGACATCCATTCATACCAGAATAATAAAATTTAGTAAGTAGAAACTTAATAACAGATACATAAACATTGACTTGAATGCACTGACACTATTGTAAGAGAACTGAACTGAGCTGGATGATGACATTCTCTAGAGCTGTTTATAGCTATATTAAAATCATTTAATATAATTTTCATATAATTTATGAAGTATACAGTTTACTGAACCAAATTAAATAAACACTGAACTGATTTGAAGTGAATAATGACTGTTTACTGTTTTCTTTTCAGAGCTGCTTTACAGCAAAATTGAGTTCTGTTCTCATCATTGAATCATTATTTTCCTGTTTGATACTGTAAAGCTGCTTTGAAACAATCTATATTGTATAAAGTGTTATAGAAATAAAAGTGAATTGACATAAAATAAAACTACAACATTAATAATAATAATAAGACAATATTGAAAATAATTACCTGAACTATGAGGTCTGGGAGGTCGGCCATCATATGGGACTGGACCTCTTTCAGTGCCAAGATTTTGGCCATCAGGATTTCAAGGGTAGTTTGAAGGGTGTCATAGAAATAGTCATCTTCACCTTGAAGTATTTCCAATGCCATACAGACAGGCTTCAGAACCTTGCAGTATTCTTTAAGGAACTTATACTGTCTCTCTGTAATGCATCTGATGTCCAGGTGAGTTGATTGAGGTCCACTAAGGGCATGCATGTCTGTGACTCTGCTAAGCGCATCATGTTCCATCTTTGTAGTTGAAGGGACCAGCAACTTTCTTTTACTGAATTCCTCCAGGCTCTCTGATGGCACAGTTGATCGACTAATTTTGACCACAAGGCTGAACACTTTCCAGTTGCACTTCAGTACATTGCTTTGCAATCTGCCTTCATTGTCAAAAATGTAACTAAGTCATTCGTGCATGTATGGTTAAGGGTATGGGATGCACACTGGTGATGTGGAGGGAGAACATACCTTTCACTGGTCTCAGTGTCACCTTGTAAAACTTTGTGCAAATCTGTAAAGATGACCTCGTCATCATCATTTTCTGCTTCATCATCACCAGCTTAAAACATTTTTTACAAAGTTCGAGCCATTGTCAGTAACTGTGGCAGTTATCTTACCACAAAGAGCAAATGAGCTGTGAATTTGCTGCAATGGCATCATATGTGTGTCTCCCACGAAACAGTCTACAGGTGATTGCAGCTTTTTAGAGATGCAGAGAAGCAGAATCAATCCAGTGTACAGTAATTCCAAAAAAACTTTTATTCTGAGCAGTCCATAGATCTGCAGTGGTGGAAACATATTCCAGGTCGCCAGGTCGGTTTATGCGGTTTAAGGTTCTGATTGGCCAGCTATCCAGTGCGTTGTGATTGGCCGAATGCCTCAAGCGTGTGACAAAAATGTTACGCCCCTTAACATACTGTGATGCCGTCTCCCAGGCCAGCAGCACGAGACTCAGTCCAGCTGCTCTGCTTGTGCACATCCCATCATCGGTTCTCTTTAGCAGTTCGGTCAATGTACTGTTTGAAGTAACTACTCGAAAGCGCCCTCCAGAGCCCGGTCCTCGAGAGCGCCCTCCTGAGCCCGCTCCTCCAGAGCTCGCTCTTTCTGAGCCCGCTCCTCCAGAGCACCCTCCGGAGTCATCTCTGTCGTGATCGTTCCATCTGCTTCACCAACCTGTGACACTTATAAAGTAATGTGTTAATTTACACGTTTCTCCAGAAAAGTATTATTACATAAAGCACGTTACATGTAATGCATTACCCCCAACAGTGCTCATGGCACACTGTACTTATTCACAATAACAAAAGTACATTATTTGCATGTGCTTTAAAGTCTTTCCGGTTAAACATTTCATTCACATGCTGTTCTGTTTTTCTGAGTGCGTACACCTGAAGCGTGCACACTAAAAACCCTGTCAAACAGTGCCTGATTACTGGACTGAGTTATCTTTCACGTTTATTTGCGCTAATACTGTCAAAAACACACAAACTTTACATATAAACACAGTTTTTATGTCTAAAGTGAAAGTAAACAGTTGAGAGCGAAACGGATGTGTGCCTGTATATTAGATGCATGTCTTAATGTGACCGCAGACTAATAGTACTAAACATGCTGCCGCTTGTCAATAAAGGGACAGTTCATCCAAAAATTTAAATCCTGTCATTATTTACTCACTCACATATTGTCTCAAACCTGTATTAATTTCTTTCTTGTGCTGAACACAAAAGAATAGATTTTGAAGAATGTGGGTGACCAAACACCTGCTGGTCCCTATTGACTTTGATAGTAGGAAAAAATACTATGGAAGTCACTGGGGACTAACGACTGTTTGTACCCACATTCTTCAAAATAACTTATGTTCAACAGAAGAAAGAAGTTTGAGTTTTAAATTAGCTTGAGAGTGAGTAAATGATGACAATGTTCATTTTTGGGTGAACTATCCCTTTAATGTTAATAAAACAACAAAACAGAGAAAAATCACTCACTGCTCTTGACTGAAGAGCTTTAATAAAGTTGCTTTAATATGAATCAATGAAGCGAAGTGTGTGTGTGTGTGTGTATATAGTGTTTTATTTTTATATTTGTTCATTCAATTTCTTGAATGCTATTGCTAAATACACCAAATAAAGCACTGTTTGTTTTATTTGTATATTGTTTGTGTATTTGTAATGTGTAACTTTGTATATATATATATATATATATATATATATATATATATATATATATATATATATATATATATATATATAAAAGAGAAAATTATAAAGATTTTTATCTTCACCCAATTTTGGGCAAAATATCTGCCATTCTTTTTTCTTTTATATTGTGTTACCTTGTGAGGCTTTGTTTTTTGAATAGGGAAATTAGTTTGGCTGTACTGCTCAGACAAGTTGCAAAATAGTAAAATCAACAAAAGAATCTTGATAAAATCATGAATCATGATTTTCCTGAAAAAAAAAAAAAAGTGATATACTTTTGCCACGTCACCAACTTCTAATATATATATTGTAACGGTCCAGCTGAGCACTCCCAGAAGGGGAAATTACAAATATATTCATAAGGGAGGACTATTTTTAGTTTAACCAGACCCAGAACCACACAAACCATGAGGCTAAACACAGAAATAGTTTCAAAAGTGTTTAAGAAGTGCCACACAAGAACCCATCATAAAGACACACAAAAAAGCACATAAAGTCAGTTATATGTATGTTTTCCTTTGCTATCTGAATGAGTAAAGAATTACTAAATAAAAGAGCTTATCTGTTCATTGTCCATTAAGTATTGCTGTATCCTTGGAGTTTATTGTCCATTGGTGAAGGTGATGAGTTGTTAAATAAGAGATGAGCAAACAAACCAGAAGTTTCCTTTCCAGCATGTGCTCCAAAATTAGCTTTGTTTGAAGATTCCCAGTGTCTACAGTAGGATCCGTTGCAATAAATTTATTATTGTAGCCAGGACAGGACTTAGAAGGGTGGGGGCCCCTGGGCTTGAGGTTATGTTTGGGCCCTATACCTACCTACAGTACAAAAGCCCTCAAATAGAGCATCATTATGGTATAACACAAAATACACAAACATGGTTTGAGGTTCATAAGCAGTACAATTAATATGCAACATGTCTAGGCTATAGTCAAAGTTTAAATGTAATATTAAATATTCATTATAAAATAATAAACAGGATGTGTTCTCTCAGTTGAGAGATCAAAACCCTGAAATAACTTTGAGGGGAAAAAATAGCTAGAGATGTTGGCTTATTAGTATTATGAAAAAGTTATTGTCACATCTGTGTCTTCTTATGTCAGGTTCTTATTTAATAAATAAATTCAATCGAATAAAAAATCATGCTGGCTATTAACAATCAAATAAAATCACTATCAACAAAATTAATCGATGGATTGTGCATAAATGTTAAGTTTAAGTATACCATTTTAATGCAGAAATATTTGATGATTGCAAAAATGAAATAAGCTACTTTTTTAAATATGATACTACAACCACCAGTAGGTGGCAGCAAGTGATTGTCTTAATGAGTGAGTTGAATCAACTGATTCGTTTAAAAAGCTGATTCATTTAACTTTTCAAACGACTGTACTTATAGCCTGATTGAATCATTTGCTGTCCGTGTAACGCTAAGGAACAAAACACTTGTTCAGAGACGCAGTGGTTCTGCTGTTTGTTTTATTTTCTTTCTGACAGAGCAAAACGCAATTCTGTAAGTTGTTGTTTATTGTAAATTTGCGATCGTGCAGATTTTCGAAAAAAATAAATAAAATAAAATTCCAAAAAACTCTAGTTGTGTGATAGGCTAATAGGCATAGCTATGTTATAAAACAGAAATTAAATTAAATCAAAATGCAATTGCTATTTTTTGTTTATTTAAAATCATTTTGATGACATTTCTTCCCCACTATGTGTAATGGCAGTAAGACGAGAGAGCGCTCAAAACTCATCAGATGATATTTAGTGGATGATATTTAGTGGAACATTAATATATTAATATAAAATCATCCTCTGTAAAGAAATGAGGTTTGAACATTTGAGAATTTATCATTATCTTTATAAATGTGTGCTCTTTGGGGCTAAAGGCTTAATGGAGCTGTTTAAAGTAGCCATGTGATAACAAACCAATCAGTGCAGACGTGAAATAATCCTAAATACCAGTTTATGCTGTTTGATTGTGGCCTAGAAGGTCGAAGCTTTAGTCCCGGCTGGCCCGTTAAGATCTCGCATGCACAGTGGAAATGCAGCAAATAATTTCTGAATTCTGACTGGCATATAACAAACAAATCAAACAAATGTAAACGGGCAAAGGCGGGGCCCCCTACAAGGCGAAGGCCATGGGCTGCAGCCCACTCAAGCCCAATGATAAGGCCGGCCATGCTTGTAGCACTTCAACAATCATCTATCAGTTGATTCAAGTTATCCAACCATTGATTTCATTGATATATTCACTGATGTATCGTGATGACTCTGTCAAATATCGTGATGATTTTTATAGATATATTGTGATGATTCTGTGGTAAATATGATGATTTTAATGATATTGATGAATCAGTGATATGATGATTTGGTCAAATACAGTATTAGGATGATTTGGTGATGTACAGGTGCTTCTCAATAAATTAGAATGTTGTGAAAAAGTTCATTTATTTCAGTAATTCAACTTAAATTGTGAAACTCGTGTATTAAATAAATTCAGTGCACACAGACTGAAGTCTTTGGTTCTTTTAATTGTGATGATTTTGGCTCACATTTAATAAAAACCCACCAATTCACTATCTCAACAAATTAGAATGCGGTGACATGCAAATCAGCTAATCAACTCAAAACACCTGCAAAGGTTTCCTGAGCCTTCAAAATGGTCTCTCAGTTTGGTTCACTAGGCTACACAATCATGCGGAAGACTGCTGATCTGACAGTTGTCCAGAAGACAATCATTAACACCCTTCACAAGGAGGGTAAGCCACAAACATTCATTGCCAAAGAAGCTGGCTGTTCACAGAGTGCTGTATCCAAGCATGTTAACAGAAAGTTAAGTGGAAGGAAAAAGTGTGGAAGCACAACCGAGAGAACCACAGTCTTCTGAGGATTGTCAAGCAAAATCGATTCAAGAATTTGAGTGAATTTCACAAGGAATGGACTGAGGTTGGGGTCAAGGCATCAAGAGCCACCACACACATACTTATCATGGAATTTGGCTACAGTTGTTGTATTCCTCTTGTTAAGCCACTCCTGAACCACAGACAACGTCAGAGGCATCTTACCTGGGCTAAGGAGAAGAAGAACTGGACTGTTGCCCAGTGGTCCAAAGTCCTTTTTTCAGATGAGAGCAAGTTTTGTATTTCATTTGGAAACCAAGGTCCTAGAGTCTGAAGGAAGGGTGAAGAAGCTCATAGCCCAAGATGCTTGAAGTCCAGTGTTAAGTTTCCACAGTCTGTGATGATTTGGGGTGCAATGTCATCTGCTGGTGTTGGTCCATTGTGTTTTTTGAAAACCAAAGTCACTGCACCCGTTTACCAAGAAATTTTGGAGCACTTCATGCTTCCTTCTGTTGACCAGCTTTTTGAAGATGCTTTTTTTTTTTTCATTTTCCAGCAGGATTTGGCACCTGCCCGCACTGCCAAAAGCACCAAAAGTTGGTTAAATGACCATGGTGTTGGTGTGCTTGACTGGCCAGCAAACTCACCAGACCTGAACCCCAGAGAGAATCTATGGAGTATTGTCAAGAGGACAATGAGAAACAAAAGAAGAGAAAATTCAGATGAGCTGTAGGCCACTGTCAAAGAAACCTGGGCTTCATACCACCTCAGCAGTGCCACAAACTGATCACCTCCATGCCACGCTGAATTGAGGCAGTAATTAAAGCAAAAGGAGCCCCTACCAAGTATTGAGTACATGTACAGTAAATGAACATACTTTCCAGAAGACCAAAAATTCACTTTTTTTTTTTTTTTTTTATTGGTCTTATGAAGTATTCTAATTTGTTGAGTGAATTGGTGGGTTTTTGTTAAATTTGAGACAAAATCATTAAAAGAACCAAAGACTTAAACTACTTCAGTCCGTGTGCATTGAATTTATTTAATACACGAGTTTCACAATTTGAGTTGAATTACTGAAATAAATGAACTTTTCCATGACATTTTAATTTATTGAGAAGTATCTGTATTATAATGATTTAGTGTTATGATAATAACCTGGTGGTCTAGTGGTTAGGATTCGGCGCTCTCACCGCCGCGGCCCGGGTTCGATTCCCGGTCAGGGAATGCTGTTTAGGGAAGTCGTGGCCTAATGGTTAGAGAGTTGGACCCCCAATCGAAGGGTTGTGAGTTCAAGTCTCGGGCCGGCAGGAATTGTGGGTGGGGTGAGTGCATGTACAGTGCTCTCTCCACCTTCAATACCATGACTTAGGTGCCCTTGAGCAAGGCTCCGGGTGTGTGTTCACAGTGTGTGTGTGTTCACTGCTCTGTGTGTGTGCACTTTGGATGGGTTAAATGCAGAGCACGAATTCTGAGTATGGGTCACCATACTTGGCTGAATGTCACGTCACTTTATGTCTGGTGATATGATTTATGATATATTATGATTCTGTGATATGGTTTGGTGATATAATGATTCAGTATTATATTGATCATGACTATATCATGATATTATGATGATTATGTAATGAATTTCAGGTATATGATTTGGTGATATAATGATTCAGCATTATATTATGATGATTTGGTGATATATTTGGAGGTTTTCAGGATTTGGAGAAGGTTATTCATGCTTTTATTACCTCACGTTTAGATTACTGTAATTCACTGTACTCAGGTCTTCCCCAGTCATCACTTTCTCTCCTCCAGTTGGTACAAAATGCAGCTAGAAGGCTGGTTACTGGGGCAAAGAAATATGACCATGTCACTCCAATTTTAGCTTCACTTCACTGGCTTCCGTTCCATTTTAGAGTTCAGTTTAAGATTCTGTTGTTTGTTTTTAAAGCTCTTAACAATCAAGCTCCATCTTATCTTTAAGATCTTAAAGATCTTAAAGGTGTTTTATTATGATGAGTGTGTGATATATTGTAATGGTTCAGTGATATATTATGATTTGGTGATATATTGTGACGACTCAGTGATATCTTGTGATTATTTGGTGATATGTAGTGATGATTCTGTGATATATTGTAATGATTTTTAGTGATATATTGTGACGATTTGGTTATGTATCGTGATGATTCTGTTATATATTATGATGATTTAGTGATATATTATGATGATTTGGAGATATATGGTTGATTCAGTGATATATTATGATGATTTGGAGATATGTTATGATGATTTGGGAATATATTATGATGATTTGGTGATATAATGATTCAGTGTTATATTATGATGATTCTGTGATTTATCGTAATGGTTCAGTGATATTTTATGATGATTTGGTGATATAATGATTTTGTGATATATTGTGATGATTCAGTGATATATTACGATGATTTTGTGATAAGTTGTGATGATTTGGGGATATAAATATTATGATGATTTGGTAATATAATGATTCATTGTTATAATATGATGATTCTGTGATATATTGCAATGGTTCAGTGATAATTTATGATAATTTGGTGATATATTATGATGATTTGGTGACATATTGTGACGATTCTGTGATATATCGTAATGTTTTGGTGATATATTGTGATGATATTTAGTGATATATTGTGATGGTTTGGTGATATATTGTGACAATTCTTTGATATATTGTAACAGTTCAGGTCTGCGTGCTGCCAAGTGGTTTGTGATTGTAGCTCTATGTAGCTTCACTTTTCTGTTGAATCTCTATCTTACTATCACTCTCTGTTGTTTAAAGTGATAAAATATAAATGTAATTCCCACCAAATATCCGCTATTATCTATCAAACTAATCTGACTAATGTGACCGTTCACTTTAAATTTTAAATCGCGAGTGCAGCGCGCATACAGCGTGTTAGCATTTGTTAGCCGGTTAGCTTGTCATTCAAGTTTCCATTCGCATTTCTATTCACGTCTATTACGGTTTTCTTTTTTCTCTTGGCCCATTTCTTCTCTCATGTGCGCCGTTTTTCACAAGTTCATCAAACAACAGTGGTAAGTAAGAATCATTCTTCAATCATGGTGAGTAGGCTTCTTCTCCTGCTATTGTTGTTTGCACCGCTTGTCACAACTATTGTTTAAAGTCACCATGAAATCACGCTACCCTTTAAAATTGAAATGATATTCAAATATTACCAAACATTACTCTTAGGACATCACAAACTATTTTTTATTTTTTTTTAATGAATATGAATTAACCTGATGTAGGACGCGCTCAGTCATTCAGGCAGTCTCTCTCTCTCTCTCTCTCTCTCTCTCTCGCACACGTGCTGTTTGGTATGCTTTGTGCCATTGATCATCCCCGTCGTCGTCTTCCTCAATAAATAAAAGATTTCTTCATGCTAGGGTGTCGTCGGTGAATCCAGTGGAGAGAAATCATGCAAACTGGCATTCAGATCTGCCTCCATGTTGTTAGCAACACCCCAACTTCCAACAATCCAATCAATTCCCGAAGGACGAAATCAAGTCCCGCCCTCTCATTTCAGATGACTTTTCACTCGGATAGACGTCACAGTAGAGAAAAAAAGACAATTGCTACTTAAGATAAAATCCCACAATAACACACACTGTTGACAACGACTGTGAGAATGTGAGGGCTCTAGATACAACTTTGGATGTGCCTTAGGGAGTCCTGTGATTTGAAACACTCATCCAAACTTTAATTGAGGACAGTAAGAATGTGAGGGCTCTAGATACGGCTTTGGATGTGACTAGCTCAAGGAAACCTGTACATTGTTCAGTTCTGGTTACAGAGCCTCTGCAGCAGGGAGATTGGGTGATTGTGAGGCAGCATAGCCGCGGGTAAAAACACAGCTCTTCCATTCCAATTAAAACATTAAATAGGTTCTCCCCACTCAGAAACCTGATCACGTGAGAAACCTGATCAACTGCAAAGTTATTGCCGATTCTATTGTACGAAACGTAAAAATAGAGACACCATCCACCATAATCCAATGTTTACCGGGAGCCAGAGTGCCTGACATCTTGGCAAATTTAAAAGTGCTGGCTAATGCTAAACGTAAATACAGTAGGATTGTTATTCATGCCGATGCTAATGATGTTCGATTTCGCCAGTCGGAGATCACTAAAAATAACATTAAAGAGCTGTGTGAACTTGCAAGCACAATGTCAGACACTGTAATATGCTCTGGTCCCCTCCCCCCCCACCCTTACCATGATAAATATATATACAAAATAAAAACAAAAACACACACAAAAAAAAAAAAATTTAAAAAAGAAAATAAAGAATAAAGTAAACAAAAATAAAAATTTTTGCTTTTTGCAAACAAAAATAAAGAATTGCAAAACATAAATAATACCGTGCGAAAGCAATGATTTTTGCAATACATATTTTCTATGATCATATTTACAATTTTATTTGCAACACTGATTTTATTTTGCGTGTCCGTCTAGTTGTGAGCGTGCGCTGCAGTTTTTTCCTGTGCGCTTCATTTTTCTGCGAGTCTCGCTTTGTGGCGCGTGTTTTGACGTGGGGGTGGAGTCAAGGAGCAGGGGCGTGTACAACATGCCTCCCTGGAAGTGACGTCATCGGCCCGAGACGCAGCTCACTGATCCAGGTACTGTCATGATGAGCAGATGCATGCGAGTGGATCGCTTCCTTTTATTCGCTAGCATTAAAACATGCATGGTTTCGTTTTATTAACTTTATTAACAAATGTATAGCCTATGTGTATTAGCAGCGTTTGCTCAAGTTAAAAGAAGTTGTACCATGCACATCTGCTGTTTATTTCTCTCTCTCGATGTGCACACTTTTCTAGCATTTAAAATGTGTATTGTTTCATTTTGGTTAACTGCATGTGTATTAACAGTGTTTGTTTAAAATCTCTTAACCTGTGGAGGACGCCAGCGCACAGAAGCGTTCTTTGTTCACATTAATTCAGAGTTACTGCTAGTTTTAACGATGCTTTTGGCAAAACGCAGCCCTGAAGAGTTTTTGTAAATAAAAGCCTATACTGTAAAAGCCCAACATGCCAATAAAGATTTTTTTTACTGGAAGTGCACTTTAGAGGATGAATTTAACAATAACCCTATAATAAGAAATACTAGAATTATAAATGAATAATTCGCTAGTTTTCATTTGTAATATGAAAACACTAATTTAAACAAAGAACGTTAATTAGGTAAGCAATACACGAATTAAAAGGGGAAATAAGCATAACAATAAATATAAAAATATAGCCCTATTTAATATAATGGTATTATCAATTATTATATACGGTTAGCCTATATGAATAAATGAATGATGCATTTATATAGCGCTTTATAAATGTATTGTTGTACACCCAATTCGCTGTACGATCATGTGGAGGGTCTCTCCTCAACCACCAGCAGTGTGCAGCATCCACTTGGATATATTATATATTATATAATGATAAAAATAATAAAAGCCTTATATGCACATATATTACATAAAATACACGATCAACGGACTGAGGGATGGATAAAAATATTTGATCATCTCTGATAATCTCAGGTTGCTATGGTCACGCGGGTTTGTTTATGCATTAAACTCATGGGAAAAATTAAACCAAAAAGATTCGAGCTTCATTTTTTTTTTTATCTTACAATGACAGTCATTTATTAATTTATGCCAGGAGTTATGTAAATGAAAAACGAAGTCGAGATTCGATATAAACTTGAGTCGTAGACCTCTTTAATGATGTACGTTTATAGTTTATGAAGTGAATTGCATAATTTTACATTAAAACTAGCAGTAGGCTAACTCTGAACTAATGTGAACAACGAACGCTTCTGTGCGCTGGCGTCCTCCCACAGGGTTAAGAGATCTTAAACAAACACTGTTAATACCACATGCAGTTAACCATATGAAACAATACACATTTTAATGCTATAAAAGTGTGTTACTGGCATATAGTTGGCTTGACGTTGGACGTTCGATATTCGCAAATCTAGGGACCGTCTCTAAAGTTACATGCAAAAACTACTATACACATATCTAACGTCAATAGCATTGCAAGGATGAGAATGACTAACAGTCATAAAAACAACTGTTAACTGTCAACCAAAATGCAAACCATAATACACACCTATATATATTTTTTTGATAATTATTAAAATAAAAACTGTAAATCAAATGTAAAATATTTTAAATTTTTCATTACCGAATGGGCTCAAATTTAAAATATGCCATAATTTGAAGCTCAATAGCATTTGAACAGAATGACTCACTTTCCATAAAACATACTGTAAAGTGTTCATCTTGGTGTCAACTATAATGCACACCCATTCATATTTTTTCATAATTATTCAAATAAACTGTAAATCATATGTAAAACATATTGCTACTTTTCATTACCGAATGCACTTAAATACAAATTTAAAGCTCAATAGCATTTGAACAGAATGACTCACTTTCATAAAACATACTGTAAAGTGTTCATCTTCGTGTCCACTATAATGCACACCGTTCATATTTTTCATAATTATTCAAATAAACTGTAAATCATATGTAAAATATTGCTATTTTTCATTTGAGCTTTAAATTAGTGTTTAACCGTCCATTTGGTAATGAAAAGTAGCAATATTGTTACACATTATTTTACAGTTTATTTTAATAATTATCAAAAAAATATAAAAGGTGTGCATTATAGTTGACACCTGGATGAACAGGTTAACAGTTGTTTTCATGACTGTTAGTCATTCTCCCTTGCATGCTATGATGACGTTAGAGAAGTGTATAGTAGTTTCGCATGTAACTTTAGAGACGGTCCCTAGATTTGCGAATATCGAACGTCCAACGTCAAGCCAATTTTATGCCAGTAAAAAAGAGTGCACATCGAGAGAAATAAACAGCAGATGTGCATGGAAACAACTTCTTGAACTTGAGCAAACGCTGCTAATACACATATACATTGTTAATAAAGTTTATAAAACTAAACCATGCATGTTTTAATGCTAGTGAATAAAAGGAGCGCGATCCACTCGCATGCATCTGCTCATCATGACAGTACCTGGATCAGTGAGCTGCGTCTCGGGCCGATGACGTCACTTCCAGGGAGGCATGTTGTACACGCCCCTGCCCCTTGACTCCACCCCCACGTCAAAACAGCGCCACAAAGCGAGACGCGCAGAAAAATTAAGCGCACAGGAAAAACTGCAGCGCACGCTCAAACTAGACTGACACGCAAAATAAAATCAGTGTTGCAAATAAAATAATAGACATGACCATGGAAAATATGTATTGCAAATCATTGCTTTCGCGCGGTAATCATTTATGTTTTGCAATTCTTTATTTTTGTTTGCAAAAGCAAAATTATTTTCCTCAATACTTTAATTTTCGTTTGCAAAACTTATTATTTTCTTTTGCAAAACTTTATTGTTTAAGTGGTAAACCTACGGCATTATTTTGACTCCATAGAGATACTGTACATAGCAGATTGTCATCACTCAATGGCTGGATGTCTAAGTGGTGCCTGCAGAATAACATAGGTTTCATAGACAATTGGACGAGTTTTTGGGGCAAACCTGACCTGTTGAAAAGAGATGGTCTTCATCCCTCCTGGGGTGGTGCTGCTCTTCTGTGTAGTAATATGGCACATAGTCTTAGAGTTTGTACTTGACTAACTGGGGCCCAGGTCAGGAAGCAGACAGACTGGCTAAAACGACCGTCTGCTAGCCGCCTCGCGTCACAGAAGTCAGTTAATTCTCAGCACATAGAGACTCTTTCACCTAAATATCACACTATAGAGACTGTGTCTGTTCCCCGAACTAGAAAATACAAAAAACGTCCAAACCAATTTAAGAGTAACAATTTAATTGACGTTCAACAAATAAAAAATGTAATAGGGATAAACAAATGATAAAACTTGGTTTATTGAACATCAGGTCCCTTTCTACAAAAATACTTTTTGTAAATAATATGATCACTGATCAAAACCTAGATGTGCTCTGTTTGACAGAAACCTGGCTAAAACCTGATGATTACATTATTTTAAAATGAGTCTACACCCCAAGATTACTGTTATAAACATGAGCCACGTCCAAAAGGTAAAGCGGGAGGTGTTGCTTCAATTTATAACAATGTTTTCAGGATTTCTCAGAGGGCAGGCTTCAAGTATAACTCGTCTGAAGTAATGGTGCTTCATATAACATTATTCAGAGAAACACGTTAATGATAAATCCACTGTGATGTTTGTACTGGCTACTGTATACAGGCCACCAGGGCACCATACAGACTTTATTAAAGAGTTTGCTGATTTTACATCCGAGTTAGTGTTGGCTGCAGATAAAGTTACAATTTTTTGGAGATTTTAATATCCATGTTGATAATGAAAAAGATGCATTGAGATCAGCATTCATAGACATTCTGAACTCTACTGGGGTTAGACAACACGTCACAGGACCTACTCATTGTTGAAATCATACTCTAGATTTAATACTGTCACATGGAATTGATGTTGATGGTGTTGAAATTATGCAGCCAAGCGATGATATCTCAGATCTTTATTTAGTCTTGTGGAAACTTCATATACTGTAGCTAAAATTGTAAATTCTAATCCTTGTTTCAAGTATGGTAGAACCATCACTTCTGCCACAAAAGACTGCTTTGTAAGTAATCTTCCTGATTTATCTCAATTCCTCAGTGTCATGCTACGCTGCCGGAAGGAACAATAATCGAGAGAGTCTTTATTAAGCCAACACAGGGGTAAATCCAACAAGGACCACAAGAGGAAAACACACGTATGTAACTGGTAGACCCGACAAACACAGACTGAACAGACATGGGTTTTAAAGACAAGCTAACAAGGGACTAAGGAGACACACCTGGGAACTAATCAGACACACCTGGGAACTAATCAATTAATGAGGGAAAGAAACTGGGTCACACAGAACATGGGGAATGGAACACATGCAGGGAAAACACAACATAATAAGTCTGGGGTGTGACACTCAGCATATCCAATAGCTCAGAACAACTTAATGATGTAACAGAAACTATGGACTCTCTCTTTTCTAGCATTTTAGATATGGTTGCTCTTTTTCGCTTAAAGAAGATTAAGGTAGTATCCTCACAATTACATTCCTTCTTAGAGAAAAATGGTATCTGTGAGGATTTCCAGTCAGGATTTAGACCGTATCATAGTACTGAGACTGCTCTCCTTGGAGTTACAAATGACCTGTTCTTATCATCTGATTGTGATTGTATCTCTCTATTAGTGCTACTGGATATTAGCACTGTGTTCTACACTATTGACCACAACATTCTTTTGCATAAACTAGAAAACTTTGTTGGCATTAATGGAAGTGCATTAGCATGGTTCAAATCATACTGATCTGACCGCCATCAATTCGTAGCAGTGAATGAAGAGGTATCATATCGATCACAAGTGCAGTATGGAGTACCTCAAGGCTCAGTACTAGGGCCATTACTCTTCACGCTTTACATGTTACCCCTTGGAGAGATTATCAGGAAACACAGTGTTAGCTTTCACTGTTATGCTGATGACACTAAGCTCTATATAACTGTATATATAAACGTAATGCATAGTCGATAAAAAAAAAAACTGGATGATGAGTAATTTCTTACTGCTAAATTCTGAAAAAAAAAAAACAGGTGTTAATTACTGGACCTAAAACCTCTGCACACAATAACCTAGAACACTGTCTAAGACTCGATGGCTGCTCCGTCACTTTTTCGTCATCAGTTAGGAACCTAGGTGTGCTATTTGATAGCAATCTTTCCTTAGAAAACCAAGTTTCTAGCATTTGTAAAACTGCATTTTCCATCTCAAAAATATATCTAAATTACGACCTATGCTCTCAATGTCAAATGCAGAAATGTTAATCCATGCGTTTATGACCTCAAGGTTAGATTATTGTAATGCTTTATTGGGTGGTTGTTCTGCACGCTTAATAAGGTCCAAAATGCAGCAGCTAGAGTTCTTACTAGAACCAGGAAGTACTACAATATCACCCCATCAAACACAACACAGAACTTAAAACCTACCAAACATCTAAAAAACCCTAAAATTTTTATCATTACCCATAAAGCCCTGAGTGGTTTAGCACCTCAGTATTTGAACAAGCTCTTGTTACATTATAATCCTTCACGTCTGCTCCGTTCTCAAAACTCTGGCAATTTGATAATACCTAGAATATCAAAGTCAACTGCGGGCGGCAGATCCTTCTCCTATTTAGCGCCCAAACTCTGGAATAACCTACCTAACATTGTTCGGGAGGCAGACACACTCTGTCAGTTTAAATCTAGATTAAAGACCCATCTCTTTAACCTGGCTTACAAATAACACACTAACACATTTTAAATATTCAAATCCGTTAAATAATTTTTAGGCTGCATTAATTAGGACAACTGGAACTGGAAACACTTCCAATAACACCCAATGTACTTGCTACATCGTTAGAAGAATGCCATCTACACTAATATTAGTCTGTTTATTTCTTATTCCAAGGTCACCAGCGCACCAGATCCAGTCTTTATCCAGATCAGATGGTCACTTCAGTCACCTGGATCCAGTCTGTATCCAGCCCAGATGGTGGATCAGCACCTAGAGATGACCTCAACAGCCCTGAATGTCAGCTGAGATCAGGACAACTAGATGAGCCCCAGTGAAGACCTTGTCTCCTAGACGACCACTGGGACCAGACCACAGGAACCAGATGAGTCCTCTGCACAATGTGACTTTGCTGCAGCCTGGAATTGAACTGCTGGTTTCATCTGGCCAGAGGAGAGCTGGCCCCCCGACTGAGCCTGGTTTCTCCCAAGGTTTTTTCTCCATTCTCTCACTGATGGAGTTTTGGTTCCTTGCTGCTGTCACTTCTGGCTTGCTTAATATCCAGCGATATCGTCAACTTGTTTGCATAGATACTATTTAAACTGAACTGAGCTGGGTGATAGGGCTGCACGATATATCAAAATTATTGAAATATCGTAAATCTAAATATCGCAATATGCATATCGCAAGGGCGTGCGATATCTGAATTATTTTATTAATAGGCTCCTTAAATCAAAACGTTGCAAAAGGTCAAAGTTTAGTTTGACGCATATAGCAGGGAACTGCTTGACGTTAAAAAGTGCAATAAGTTGCAGAAAACAACTCTTTGCCGTCTCGTCTTGCTGTCTGACTCATACCTGAAGGGCGTGCACAAGCCGCATCTCGCACAGCGTCTCTTCAGTTCTGCTGCACACATGCAAAACACGCGCATATACACAGAGACATGTTTCAGATGGCACGCAAACACCGAGTTGATTCGTATTGTGTCACCATATTGTTTCAGAGAACTTGAGAGAGAATGAACTGTATAAATTAGACCCTTATCAATTTGCGTATAAAGAAAATAGGAGTGCAGAAGATGCTTTGAATACTTTATATTAAATACCTTGAAAATCCTGCAGCTTATGTTAGAGTGATGCTTATGGATCTGAGTTCAGCATTTAATACTCTACTTCCAGATATTGTGTTATGTGGAAGTGGAAGTGGTTAATAAGGAGGAAGTTGAGCAGGTAACAACATATAAGTATTTAGGTATCTACTTTGATTCTCAGCTGCAATGGAGTCATCATGTGGACTATGTTTGTACACGAGCTAGTCAGCGCTTGCATTTTCTGAGAAGGCTCAGGGTTTATGGGGTGGATAAAACTATCATGTTACTGTTTTACAGATCAGCTATTGAATCTATAATATGTTATGGTTTTACAATATGGTTTGGCAATTTGACTGTTTAACTTAGGTCACAACTTCAAAATATGGTTACAAGAGCTGTAAAAATAATTGGCATGTTGTCTCCACTTTCTCTTCAGGACATATTTCAGAGGTCTGTTAGGAAGCAGAGTCTTAAAATTATTGGTGACCCAAGCCATATTCTCCATAAGGAGTATGAGCTAATGCCTCAGGCAGGAGATATAGGGTTTCAATCTGTAAGCTGAATAGATACAAATTTTCTCTAATTCCATTATCTGTTAAATTATTGAATAAGTGATTGAAATTGTTGTGTGGGTGAGGGTAGTGTGATGGGTAACAATGTAATGTTGGTGTATTATTAGGATTGTGTAGGAATTCTATACGTTTTGTAATGGTGTAATTTTTTATTTTATTTATTTATTTTTGTGTGTGTGTGTGTGTGTGTGTGTGTGTGTTTGATCTGCTCTCCCGGTTGCCTAAGACAAATTTCTCCTAAGGGAGACAATAAAAAGAGAAACTTGAAACTTGAAATTCGTCTCTCATTTCGCATCTCCTCCTACAGACACATACACACAGAATTACGTCAAAAGTACCCGTCTCGACGATCATTCTAGTAAACGCAGTCAGTTATGTTTTAAATGAATGTAAACAGCTGAGAAAGAAATCGGATGTGTATCATTATACCGGATCCGTTCTTTTCCAAGAAAGAATGTGAAACAAATTTATCATATAATTTTAATTTTTAAATACTTTAAAATATAATTGAAATTGATTTAACACACTTTAAGTAATATCGTATCGCATATCAAATAACACATTTTTTAACAAGGTATCACATATCGCATTTTTCTTCAATATCGCACAGCCCTACTGGATGATGACATCACTGAATTCAATGATGAACTGCCTTTAATTGAATATTGAGTGTTTACTATTGTCATGTTGCATTATTGACACACTATTTTTCTATTTAATACTGTAAAGTGCTTTGACACAATCTGTATTGTTAAAGGCATTATATAAATAAAGGTGACTTGACATATTGTGATGATTTGTATTTATATATTGTGATGGTTTGTTGATATATTGTGACGATTTGGTTATACTGTATTTTGTGATGATTCTGTGATATACTACGATGATTTTAGTGATGTATTGTGATGGTTTGACAATGATTCAGTGATATGATGATTTGGTATGATTTGGTGATGCATTATAATGATTCTGTGTTATGATAATTTGGTGATATATTATGATGATTCAGTCATGGCCTAATGGTAAGAGACTCGGACTTGTAACCCGAAGGTTGCAGGTTTGAGTCTCAGGCCCGGCAGGAATTGTTGGTGGGGGGAGTGAATGTACAGAGCTCTCTTCCACCCTCAATACCACGACTGAGTTGAGACCCTTGAGCCTCCAGTCCAATCCTTCAACTGCTCCCCGGGCACCGCAGCAATACGGCTGCCCACTGCTCTGAATGCGTGTTCACAGTGTGTGTGTGCACTGTGTGTGGGTGTGTGTGCGCACTTGGATGGGTTACAGAGCACAAATTAAAATAAAAAAAAAAAAAAATAATAAAAAATATAATATATATATAAAAATATTATATATATATATATATAAATATAAAAAAAAAATATAAAATAAATATATATAATTTAAAGGGGTCTTGAACTGAGAAATCAGAATTCCCTTGATCTTTTGACATATAGAGGTAATTGTATTATAAAAACATCCTCTAAGTTTCAGAACTCAAAACTTTCTTGTTAGTCTAAAACAGCTTGTATTGAAGCAAAATTCCGCCAAAACAACAAATAGTGTAAATAAACCCCCCATCAACAAATAATCATCAAAAACCCCTCCTACACAAATCACCATCAATCCCTGCCCACTGATTCATGCATGCAGTGTAAATAATGAGAGGCAAACGCAGGCTGTTTTAGCCCCACCCACCGATTCATGCATGCAGTGTAAATAATGAGAGGCAAACGCAGGTCAACACAGAAACTGAATGATAGAGATGCTCCGAAGACAACAAGACGCTGTTCAGTGCCAAGCTGTGGAAAAGTCATCTCCTTCCTTCTGATCCCAACATTAGGAAAGAGTGGATGAACTTTATTTTTAGTTAAGTTCCAGACCAAATCAGTAAAAACTAGGTCCGTTGTTTACTTCATTTTACTGCAGATTCGTTTACAGACAAGGAAAAATTCAACGCAGGATTTTCAGAAAGATTGAAACTAAAAGACGATGCTGTGCGACTATGCTGGATCTGACAGTAATGTCGCATCTAACGAGTGTGAGAAACTGTTTTTATTTAATGATCACTCTTACTTTGTCTGTTATTACAGATCGTTTGATATGAAGTGAGTATTTATGCGGTTTTAATCTAAATCACAGCAGTGTCCATCTATGAAGGATGTAGCTGTTAAATACACACAATTGTTACCCAATCACGTGGGCGTTTACTTCCGGGTCTACAATCCGCACCTATTCAAACAGAGCGCTCAGAGGAGGGGTCAAAACAGGACAGAAAATAACCTATTACTTCTGAATTATGATGATAACATAATAAGTGGACCTCAGAGAACAGTAAAAATAATTTTAAAAAGTCAGTTCACGATCTCTTTAATGATTTGGTGTTATATTATGATAATTCTGTGATATATTGCGATGCTTCTGTGCTATGATGATTTTAGTGATATATTGTGATGGTTTGGTGATGATTGAGTGATATGATGATTTGGTGTTACATCATGATATTTCTGTGATCTGTTATAATGGTTCAGTGATATTTTGTAATCATTTGGTGATATATTGCTGTGTGTGTGTGCAGCACTGCAGATTACTGGTGGTGGATCCCTGTTGCCGGGCCGTTGGTAGGGGGTGTCGCCGGTGCTGTGATCTACTTCCTGTTGATTGAGCTTCATCACTCCAACCACAATGACAAATCTCACAAAGAACCTGAGGAAGAGGTTGAGGAGGAAGACGAGGACAGCAGCCTGAAGGACAAATACGAGATGATCAACATGAGCTAGAAACCCAAGACCAGCAGAATTCCCGTTGTGACCAAGTTAAGCCGGTAAACTCATTTTCATACGCTGTTTACAAGAGTAAACTCATCAGTGACATCAGCGACCTTCATCCACCTCATTTAGACACTTCACAACTCAAATAATTAACGGGATTTAACTGATTGATTCATGTAAGTGCTTTAACTAAATACTAGCTTCACGTCTGTCCCGTAATCTTCCACTGCACATAACATCCGATTGTATTTTGCTGATGGGTTAATATTACACTGGACCCAGAACAATCGAGTCAATGGCTGTTTATTCCTTTAAAGTGATGGAACGCATCAGGATCACCGTCAGCAGTTCTGTCCAGATTAAAGCACACTGACTGACGACATTGATCATGAAACCACCTGACAAACATGCTTGTTTGAGCACGACTGTCATGTCACACGCATCAATCTAATGGTTCACGCCAGAGATTAGCGTTGGTCATGAAGAGCTGCAAAAAATGTTCCACTAGATCACCATTGTTGAGTTTTCATGTTAAGTTTTATTTCACCTTGTTGATATTTATGTTTCTATTGTGTTTGTAGATCAGGCTTCTGTTATTGCCTTTTTGTTTTTGAATTTCTTTCATAAAAAGTAGATCTTTTGTAATGAAATCCTGCAACTTCAACTGTATATTGTGCTTTTTGCTGAAATAAACTGAACTTTTGCTGAACTTTTACAGCAGATGTGTCTTGCTTACAAACACACATCAGATGCTTGCATGTGGAGATTCGGTTCATGCCTGGACAAATCTGCTGCTGTCTACTGAGGGTGAATGACAGATGAAGACATTCATAACACTGAAGCAGCGTCTCTGAATGAACAAATGTCATGTTATAATTATTAAAAGTTATTATATGACTTTCTAATTTAGTTTTAGTTTTTATGTCTGTTTAATTATTGTCTAGCTTTTTAAATTTTTAATTATTTTACCAAGTGTGTTTGTTCGCTTTAGTTTTACAGTTCATTTCATTTCAGTTTTGGTTTTTATTTTAGTCTTTTATTTTCATTTCTATATCATTTAACACATGCATTGAAGACATGACACAGGACTTTGTGTAATGTTATTAAACCTTCCCTGTTCAGTCCAGATTACACTGGTCCACATGGTGTACAGCTAGTTTGACATTTAACAACAGAATGACTTGTCATCAAATGTGCTTAATTTAACTGTGCTTTCTTGAAGGTGCCTCCTCTGACATGGTGATGGCCAGTCGTAGTGTGGAGGACCAATGATATTTTAGTAGCAGTTTGTGCCTCTTGATGCCACCCATTTAAGAATGCCACTGCCTGTAGTTTTTAAACTGAAAATATTTTTTTTACTTTTTTTATTTTTAAACTTTGTTTTAAAGCAGTGCATGATAGTTAGGGTTAGTGTTGCTTTTAGTAAAAATTGTTTTTTTTTTTCTAAAATGCTACTTTTTCAAGGAATATAATTTCTTGCTCAGTGTCAAATTACTTCAGTAAGTGTGATAAAGTTAAATGTTGCTTCACTTTCAACTTACTGGAAGTGTGTTTGAGACAAGCACTGACTTGATCTCAGGCGATGGTTATGATCTATTTTCAGTAAAACAATGAATCAGACGCTCATTCAGACCCTGATCAGAGTGAAATGAGCTCTCAGCACTTCCTCTCACATCTGAGACGTTATTCTTCTGAAGGAGAGCTGATGCAGGAGAAGCATTTGCTCATCTAACGGAGATCAATCAAAACTTCTGAACATTTAGAGGTAGGTTTTGTCTTTCCAACTAACCCACTGTACTTTCCCTCCTCAAATGGTGCCAGAACCAGCAGCCAATCAGAGCAGAGAGTCACTCAGGCTCCGCCCTGTCTCTCTCTCACTTCAGCAGCTCTTCAGTCAGACTTCTGTCCTCGAGCAGCAGAGCAGACGCAGATCCACCGGAGAAACTCCTAAACCCTTCAGATGATCATGAGAGTCCTGAGCGCTTTGCTCCTCATGAGTGCTGTCACAGCGCCTGTGAGAGGAGACGCAAACTTCACAGGTCAGAACATGTTTCCTGAAACACAGACTGGCTGAGAGCATATGATGGACCTCTTATTTTAGGCTTGCATGGCAAACTTCAATGTATAATTGCATGTTCTCAAAGTAGCTTTTTGAATGTTTGAAACAGAAAGTCCAGAAAGCCGCAGGACGGCATGATGGGATGGGGTTTCATGCTCTGAAATTACACATCTGGGTTTAATTTTAGCAGAGACACTCAGCACTCCTCCAGTGAAGACAGTGCTGAAGTCCAGCTTCCATCTGTTCCACGAGGGGAGCGTGTTTGAGGAGACCTGCGCCGTGGTCCCATTCAGGTCCGAAACCCTCCACAGATGTGCCTACAACCGAAGCGACCCGCTGGTGCTGATTATACACGGCTGGACGGTGAGATAAACTCTGATCAACACAACACAGAAGACCACACCTAACCTACAGAAACCACTTTCTATCAGATCTAATGATGTAGAACAGTAGAGCGCTTTACACAACTAACAGCCATGTAGGGTTTCTCAGGAGATTTGGCGTTGAAAAATCTGTGTTCACTGGCTGTTAGACGACTCAGTTCATGTGTCAACAAACATGTAGTGCAGACAGAAATTTCCTTGAAAGGAGGAAATTGGCAAAGGCTTTGAGCAGTGGTTTTGTTTTGCCACATGTTTCTGTGTGAATGACGTCAGCTCTTCCTGCTGGTCTCAGATGAATGGACGCATGGAGCCATGGATCTTCAATCTGGCTTCTGCACTGAAGGTCCGGCTGGGGCGGGTCAACGTGCTCATCAGCGACTGGAGGAAGCTGGCCCTTCAGCCGTATCCAATCGCAGCCAAGAACAGCAGACAGGTGGGGCAGGACGTGGCCGTGCTGCTCAGATGGCTGGAGGTAATGAAGATCTTCAGCGGAAACATTTGCTTAACCAAACCCACTGCTTCAAAAAAGCAAGACATTATTTAAGAGTTCTCCGAAGCGGAAGTCCTCAGAGCTGGGTAAACTTGTATAGTGGTGAACACAAACAACAAATATATTTTTTGTGTTCCCATTTGCTCCTAAAGCAAAAGTAGAGAAATCCAAAATGACAATTCTATGAATTAAAAAAAAAAAAGTTTGGAGAGATTGATTAACCCAGCTAACAATAATATGCTCTGAGAATGGTTTGCTAATGTTTCCATTAAGTTCTGAAAACATTATTTCTGAATGTTCTTTGAACGTCCAAAATGTCTGAAAAACTTTAACTTTATTTATTTTATTTGGGTTTTTTTTTGCGAGAGTTTAAGGAAACATTCAGTTTTATCATTTTGCAAACATTACAGGAATGTTACTTTAGACTGTTCTCTAAACAAACAGTAACATTAAAAAAAGATAGATAAACATCCAACACATTTCAGAAAAAAAAACAGTCCATGAAAGATAATATTTTGAGAACATTTTTAAAAGACCAGATAACTTTGAACAAACATTCTGTTAATGTTACTGGAAGAACGTTTGTTCATAACCTTGAGAGAACCTTTGCCAGAACGTTATGATTTAATGTCAAAGATAGGCAACACTTTATTTTGATAGTCCACTTTAGACATTCTACTAACAGTAAATAACTTTGCAACTACATGTCAACTAGCAGTTAGTAGAGTATTAGTAGACTGTCTGCTTAATCTCTTCTAACCCTTTCTTTGTCAACTTATTGTCAACTTATACTAACCCTTAACCTACCCCTAACACAAACCCTAACCCTACCCTAACAGTCTACTCTGAGAGTTAGTAGACATGTAGTTGCAAATCAATGGTTGACACATGTGACATGTAGTTACAAAGTTACTTATAGTTAGTAGAATGTCTAAAGTGGACTATCGAAATAAAGTGTAACCCAAAGATAATATAACAGTGTAGTGTTTAAAATATGTACATTAATTAAAATATGAAAAACTTCACTAGATTTATCGTGTGGATAACTGTGGAAATCATCATCATCACAGTCTGTGAAAAGAGTCTGTACTGTATGTGCGTCAGTGTCTAAGGCCATGTCCACACGTATATGGGCATTTTTAAAACAGAGTTTTTCCTTCTTCCATTTTAAAAAATCTCCATCCACATGATAACATAAACGCATGCTTTGAAGCAGTGTCAAGAGCATGCCAAACCAACAGGTGGCGATATAATCTCAAAAACTCCTGTTTCGCGGTCTGCACAATAACACTGCAACCTGAGTTTTTGAAAGTCTTCACCCTGGCAGGAGTTTTCGGTTTCAGTGACCTGGTGCTGCGTTTGCGTGTGAATGAACGGCCAAACCACATCGAAAAATAACCGCGTTCGTGTGGACAGGGCCTGAGTGAACTGTTGAGTCCAGACAGCACTTCCTCTCTCGACAGGAAGTGACGCAGCTCTCCATGGATGATGTCCATCTGATTGGCTACAGTCTGGGAGCGCATGTGGCCGGATTCGCAGGAAGTCATTTCAGAGGACTGAGGAAAGTTGGCCGCATTACTGGTAAGATGCAGCCAAACACAAAATCAAACAGCATTTATCAGAGCTTAAGCTTCCCATTCATCTCAATGACTGTCACTCCGTCTCAGACTTACATGAAAGCCGCTGTTCATCTGAGCGCTGATCTGTTTATAACGGCTGATATAACTGGAATGAAGAAGTGAAGATCCTGACATGATTCAGTCTGAAACTTCCTTCAGAGTTACTGTGGTTTCTAGAAAGATGCCCGCATTCTCCACCAGCGTCTGATGAGCAGCTTTCAGAGATGAAATCACTGAGTCTCGATGAAACTTTGAGAACACATATGCTCTTCCGGCCAGTGAAAGACCAATGACAGTGTGCTGTGTGTGTGTGTGTGTGTGTGTGTGTGTGTGTGTGTGATGCAGGTCTGGATCCGGCCGGGCCACACTTTGAAGGTCAGCCAGCGTTTGACAGACTGTCTCCGGACGACGCTCAGTTTGTGGACGCCATCCACACCTTCACCGGCTCCAGCATCATGCCGGGACTGGGAATAAAGCAGAGCGTTGCTCACGTGGACTTCTACCCCAACGGAGGCTCCTTTCAGCCCGGCTGCAAGATGCTGGACATTTACAGCAACGTTTTCCAGTACGGCCTGCAAGGTACGACTGAACCCAACGCACAGATCCACCGGCAAAAATATACGATCATTTAACAGGATTCATTTGCATTTATTTAGATGATGAATTGAACAGGCCATTCTAACTGGACATCTCAGGATGTGTTTTTAAACGATGAATCAGAATCAAAAACAGCTGAATCAGGAATTTGTGTAGATGACAGAAGCTTATAGTGCACAGCAGGCTTATTATATCATATATTAACTAAATATAAACCATTAAAATATATTAACTAAAACTTACACTATAAGTAAATATATATAAATTTTCATTACTTGAAATAAAGTAAATATTGAAATAAAATAAAATAAAATTAAATGATCTTAAATTTATTTTAAACTAGTTTCTAAAGCAACATCATTTGTTTAGCTTGTACTAAAATAAATAAAAAAAACTATACAGACATTCTTAGTTTTTGTTGTTTTTAATCTAATACAAATGACAAAATAAAACAACAACAAAATGACTAAATTGTAACTGAAATTGATAGAAAATATATCATAAATAAAATAATATATAAGACATGTATAAAAATATCACTGCAAAAAAATGGTTTTCTTCCTCTGTATTTTTTCCCCAGTAAAAATCTCAATATATTTTTGAATCAAGATAAATTTGCTTGATTGCCAAAATGATGTACAATATTAATTTAGTAGTGCTTTATGAAAAAATTATAAAAACATTTTTAAGTTTTTGTTTAAAACAAGGAAAAATATGTGCCAATGGGCTGAGAAAAATCTTTTTAATTCAAAGGGAAAAAATATATTTTTTCTTGCTCCACTAACAAATATTTTTTCTCAATTTAAGCAAAAACATACTTAATTTTGATACATTTTTGAGAAAACAAAACTCAATATGTTAAGTCATTTTGCTAACTAAGCAAATATATCTTGATTCAAGAATATTTAGATATTTGTACTAGAAAATAAGTTTAATAAATGTCTGAATTTGCATTGCACAGTGGGAAACTGATGAGGCTGTCAGTGCTATAACTTTGTTAAATGGCACGCACTCTCACAAAAACATGGCACTTATGTGAAACAGCAAACTCAACTCAGATGCATCTGTCTAGTGCATATTAACATAAACCCAGGTATTAAAAATAGGACAGACAGAGCACAAGAGCCATCATACTAAATACAGCAGTGCTTCACCTGCTATTTCACAGGGCAGTGAACACAGTCATTTACACACAGACACTCATTATAGGTGTTCCCAAGACCATTAAATGCGCCCATGAGCGCGCCGTCCAACTCTTCACCAACTCCCTCATCAACGCCAGCCAGCCCATAATAGGCTTCCGTTGCCGTGACGACAGCACCTTCAACAAAGGCCTGTGTCTTGACTGCAAACAGATGCGCTGCAACACACTGGGCTACGACGTGCGGCACGAGCGCGTGGGGAGGAGCGCTAAAGGCCTGTACCTAAGGACCGGCCCACAGGCGCCCTACAGAGGTCAGTGAGTGTGAATGAGTCCAGACGCGCAGAGGAAGCTGTTCCATCTTCACACACGCCTCCTCACTCTCTCCTCAGTGTTTCACTACCAGATCAAAGTCCTGCTGAAGAACCTGATCGAGCCTGTCGAGGCCTCACTGTCCGTCTCACTCAACGGGACCGGAGGAGAGAGCCCACTACTACCCATAATCCTGTGAGTCCCAGCAAACACTGCCGTACATGAGTGAGCCTGCAGATTACTGCTCGTTCACCTAGAAAACCCACAGAGGGGAAAAATAAAAAAATAAAAAATCAAAAAATATCAAAAAATCAAAAAGCAAAAAATATTTTCACAAATAGCCGTCAGCTTTGCCTCGCTGATGTGTTACATTTGACGGCTGCAGTCAGGGAGAATGAAAGAAAAACACTGTAGTTAAAATATTTAATATTCACAGATAAAAAATTTAGTAGCCTACTTATGAAGTTATGTGCATTTCTTAGAACGAATTCAAGCAGGATAAATGTCAAGCATATGAGCTTGTGCTTATATTTTCTCTAAGCTACACAGTATTACACCATATTTTAGATTTGAAACATTTATCAGGTGTGCAGTATTATTTATATAATATGAATAATATGTTATATTATCCTAAAGAAATGGTGGTTTACTTTTCATCCGAGCATTAAAAGTGGAAGCTGATTTTAGTGAGCTAGGCTACATCTATATGCAAAACGTCAACATTCTCACATATTAGGCCTATATTTGTCACAAGTACATTTTTAATTAATATTTTAAAAATCCTTTAATAAAACAGCATACATTTTTGACACGCACATACTTTGTTATTTGTTACTTGTCCTTTATTTTGACATCAGTTTGTACACTGATTAAAAAATTGTTGCGTGTTTTATAAATTATTTCCTTTATTTTAGTAAAACATGAGGCACTGTATAATTTCTCTCCCATTATTTAGGCCAAACTAAAACAAGAAACGAATAAATTAAACCTGCACGATTTAGCTAAATCACTGAAACTCTAAAGAATGGACGGATTAATAAAACGTCCTCACGTCTAAACTCAAGTTCTCTCATTATAATTAACAAAATGCACACTATGTAAAAAATAGCTTCATTTATTGACAACTTCAGTGATTTTAAAGTTAGCCTTCTTTACTTGCTTTCACACAATTTAAGTAAAAAAAATAAAATAAAACTGCAGCCGCATTTAAATGCAGGTGTGTATATTCTGTAAAATATTAGTGCAAGATTTACGCGCAACATTTATTCTTATTCATCTACATATTTTACCTTCATTACAAATTGTTTGGTTTTATTTTGTATAATTGCATGTAAAAATTATTAACTATGCAAATCAAAAACAAAAAACTAAAATCCAATCCTAATCGCAGTCTATAACAATTAATAATAAATTGTACAATAATATTTAACCAGCTTTGTATCTTTATTATTTAATGCAAAAGAGATTTATTAAAACAATTTTATAAGAGTCATGCATCCGTTTAATCTTGATCGAGAACAACTAATGATCAACGAATTGGAGCGGCATTGGCCGTTAGATCTTTTTAAAACATCAAATAGCCTTCAATTTACATGTTATATATAACTGCATCTGTCTCGGTTGTAGACTTGTGAAGATTTATTTTTAATGTGGATCCTATACTGTAACCTAAAAGAAATGTGCTCTATTACTATTCATATTCAAGTGTTTGTGCGGAAAATTAATACACATGCATTACAGGGAGGCGCCCTAGTGATCACTTGAATTTTTTCCTGATAATGAAATAACTTAAAATTGGGGTGCCTCACATACATGAGAAATATATCTACAGAAAGCTTTAAATGTTTACTTTTAAACTAACTAATTCAAAATGAAAACAAATACTCCCTGATTATGTAATCTGTGAAGGATGCATCTCTTTAAAGGCGCGTACAGTATACTGTGGAGATGAGATCCAGCACTGTGAATTTCATATTGCAGCGGACAAGAAAACATTAGTTTATAAATAAATAATTAAAATGTCTCCTTTTTCACAATTATTAGGCTACTTCAGCCTGTGCTTTATGGCAAACTTAATGCATGTGCTTAAACGCGGAATATATTAAGGCTCATTATGGATTAGACTGTGTTAATTTAATATAAACATGCTATTAGTTGAATAATGACTTAAATGAACTGTAATGCTCAGCCCAGCAGGCTGGGTTACTAAAATTGGAATGGGGTCTGATTTCTCTGTGTGAGAGTTAAAACGTGTAAAAAGAATGACATAAAACAGAAATTCGGTTAATAAAATTGGTGTATTTACAGGTTCACAATAAAAGACTTTAAAACAACACAATAAAACCAGGTAGACTCAGTCTGTTAAAGGAAACAGGTATTTTGTCCATACCCTAAAAACTGAGTCCCAATGTGAGTGTCCAGCAGTGTATATACAATCCAATCTGAGTGAAATCCAAGTGGCTGCAAGTGTCCGGAAAGGTAAGTCCAATAAAAGAAACTCCACAGTCCAGGTGTGAGTGAAAGCTGTGAATGGCCTCCTTGTTTGTTTGCCATGCTGCTCTTCTTATAGTGCTCCTGCTTCCTGTCAGGTGACTGATCACCTGATAGGCCAACCATACAGTTCTGAAAGATTGAAAGAAAAGCCATCATAGCAGTTATTTGAGAATTGGCTTACTAGTCAAGTCAAGTCACCTTTATTTATATAGCGCTTTAAACAAAACGGATTGTGTCAAAGCAACTGAACAACATTAATTAGGAAAACAGTGTGTCAATAATACAAAATGACAGTTAAAGCAGTTCATCATTGAATTCAGTGATGTCATCATTCAGCTCAGTTCAGTTTAAATAGTATCTTCGCAATCATTTGCAATCAAGTCAACGATATCGCTGTAAATGAAGTGTCCCCAACTAAGCAAGCCAGAGGCGACAGCAGCAAGGAACCAAAACTCCATCAGTGAGAGAATGGAGAAAAAAACCTTGGGAGAAACCAGGCTCAGTCGGGGGGCCAGTTCGTCCTCTGACCAGACGAAACCAGCAGTTCAAATCCAGTCCACAACAAAGTCAGATTGTGCAGAAGAATCATCTGTTTCCTGTGGTCTTGTCCCGGTGGTCGTCTGAGACAAGGTCTTTACAGGGGATCTGTCTCTGGGGCTCTAGTCCTGGTCTCCGCTGTCTTTCAGGGCTGTAGAGGTCCTTTCTAGGTGCTGATCCACCATCTGGGCTGAATACGCAAATAATCCGGGTGACTGCAGTGACCATCTGATCTGCATACAGACTGGATCTGGTGGCCATGGTGACCTCGGAATAAGAGAGAAACAGACTAATATTAACGTAGATGCCATTCTTTTAATGATGTAGCAAGTACATCAGGTGTTATGGTAATTGTTCCCGGTTCCGGTTTACCTAATTAATTCAGCCTAAAAATCTAATAAATAAATAATAAAATAAATAAATAAATAAATAAAAATAAATAAATAAATGTAAGGTAGGTTATTCCAGAGTTTGGGCGCTAAATAGGAGCAGGATCTGCCGCCCGCAGTTGACTTTGATATTCTAGGTATTATCAAATTGCCAGAGTTTTGAGAACGGAGCGGACGTGGAGGACTATAATGTAACAAGAGCTCGTTCAAATACTGAGGTGCTAAACCATTCAGGGCTTTATAAGTAATAAGCAAGATTTTAAAATCTATACAGTGTTTGATAGGGAGCCAGTGCAGTGTTGACAGGACCGGGCTAATATGATCATACTTCCTGGTTCTAGTAAGAACTCTAGCTGCTGCATTTGGGAACAGCTGGAGTTTATTAAGCGTGCAGAACAACCACCCAATAGAGCATTACAATAGTCTAACCTTGAGGTCATAAACGGATGGATTAACATTTCAGCATTTGACATTGAGAGCATAGGTCATGATTTAGATATATTTTTGAGATGGAAAATTGCAGTTTTACAAATGCTAGAAACGTGGCTTTCTAAAGAAAGGTTGCTATCAAATAGCACACCTAGGTTCCTAACTGATGACGAAGAATTGACAGAGCAGCCATCAAGTCTTAGACAGCGTTCTAGGTTATTACATGCAGAGTTTTAGGTCCTATAATTAACACCTCTGTTTTTTGGAATTTAGTAGTAAGAAATTACTCATCATCCAGTTTTTTATATTGACTATGCATTCCGTTAGTTTTTCAAATTGGTATGTTTCGCCGGGCCGTGAAGAAATATAGAACTGAGAATCATCAGCATAACAGTGAAAGCTAACACCGTGTTTCCTGATGATATCTCCCAAGGGTAACATGTAAAGCGTGAAGAGTAACGGCCCTAGTACTGAGCCTTGAGGTACTCCTTACTGCACTTGTGATCGATAAGATACCTCTTCATTCACTGTTACGAATTGATGGCGGTCATAAAGGTACGATTTAAACCATGCTAATGCACTTCCATTAATGCCAACAAAGTGTTCTAGTCTATGCAAAAGAATAGTGTGGTCAATAGTGTCGAACGCAGCACTAAGATCCAATAGCACTAATAGAGAGATACAACCACGATCAGATGATAAGAGCAGGTCATTTGTAACTCTAAGGAGAGCAGTCTCAGTACTATGATACGGTCTAAATCCTGACTGGAAATCCTCACAGATGCCATTTTTCTCTAAGAAGGTATATAATTGTGAGGATACTACTTTTTCTAGTATGTTGGACAGAAAAAGGAGATTCGAGATCAGTCTGTAATTTGCTAGTTCTTTGGGGTCAAGTTGTGTTTTTTTTATGAGAGC